>NC_044361.1:31369812-31535795 GCF_007364275.1 Archocentrus centrarchus | reverse complement strand
CATACAAGAGAAAATAAAAAACAAACAGAACAGGCTGTTGGATATGAATATTATCCAGTCATATGTAAAGTGCTAATGTCAATAAGTGACCCACTTGCCACTGGGACACAAATTTCAATATAAGAGCAGTAAATTTAGCTCAGTAATGATTAAAATCACAAACTAACCACTCCTGTTGCTAGTTTTAATTCACTTTTTTTAAATAAATAAATACATTTATGTAAATTAGTAATGAGTAATTTCAAACTGAATTTCTGTTATTACTGTGGCCCACCATGGGGCCACGGCCCATATGAGCTCACTTTGTGTCACATCTTGTGCATCATTTGAGGAAGGACCTGTTACTACTTCACTCTCTCTGGCTGTTTCTGAAATTGAGGACCATGTATTTTCATGGTGTTAATTTGTGCAAGGTTATTCTGCTAGCGTCACATCTGACACTGACTCACTGTCTTTACCAACTTGTGATAGCTGAACCCTTCTTAACCTTTTGTGCTCTGCTCACCTTTCTTTGGAAAGAAATTTGTTAACAACTGATTTCCCTGACTTTGCTTTTCTCCCTCTCCTTTCTTTTCTTTTTTGACATCCCAATTTTTGCTTTGGGGAAAGACAAATCAGTGTGCATTAGCAGTCACATGTATAAGATAAATTAGATGTGCTGTAAAGGTGAGTCCAAGTGCAGATTGGACTAAATCATGTGCATAATTTTTAAGTGTTGAGAGTAACATCAGAGCCTCCATTGTTTTTGGAATAATGTATTATTATTATAAGTTGCTTTGAAATAAAAATTGTTAACATAAACAAACTTTTCATTCATTGCAAGAGTCCTTCTGCTGTTGGGGTCCTAGGTAGTCAGTCCCACTTTTCCGCTGGTGATTACCAAGGTTATTATCATTAACGAAAATGAACTAAACAACAAAAACTAAAATTGAAAAAGATTTTTTTGTTAAACAAAATAAGAACAGTAATTAAAGATAAAAGGATAACTAACTGGAACGGCATTGTGTGTTTACAAAACTAACTAAACGTAATGAAGTTACAGATCAAATGTCCTTTGATTTCCTGTTTATCAGCTTATGCAGCCTGTTAACTGGCCACGTCCGGACGTATGTAGTGCGTTTTATATGGCAGACTAGACCCTCCCATTTTGATTGACACTTCATTCGGTCAATCATGTAACTGGACGCACCAAAATCACCTGAAAAAGCTACATGACTTTATTGGCTCTGGAAAAACCATTTCTTAACATGATTGGCCGAATGAGGTGTCAATCAAAATGGGAGGGTCTAGCCTGCTATATGCATTACGTACGTCTGGCGGACGGGATGTGGCCAGTTAACAGGCTACGAAATGGGTTTTCTAGAGCCAATAGTAACCAGAGGCCCTCACGTAGCTTTTTCAGGTGATTTTGGTGCGGCCAGTTAACGAGTTAATATGAAATAATTTTTTCCACTCTAGCAGTTTTAGCGGCACCCTCACTGTGTGTGTGTTGTGCATTTGTTGTGCAGTATAGTGAGTCGGTTAATAACAATACAGACATGAAAAAAAAACTAAGACAAAACATGTTAAAAACAAATACCCCATATAAGAACAAATATGAACAAATGTAATAAAAAACAAACATGACGAGACATTTAAAAAATTAGTAAAAAACACAGCATGGGGTTAAAATTTGTTAAAACCTATGGCTGTAGGAACAAAACTTTTAATATTTTATATTTTATATTTGGGCATTTTATATTTGCGTCCTGATGGGAGAAGCTGGAACTCACAGTGCAAAGGGTGAGAAGTGTCCTTTAAGATTGATCTGGAGATCCTCTGTACCTGCCCAGAGTACAGAGATTCTAGATGTAACTTCAGCTCTCCCGTCAGCTCACGGCACCACTGTACTATTTGGTTCCGGTAATTCTTATTTTTAAGAGGCAGATTACCGAACTATGCCACTAAGCAAAAGGATAAAACTGATTCAATAAAAGCATGATAAAACAGGGTCAGCAGTGTTTTGTCAGTAACACTGCTGTCACCAATAACAGGTGACAGATGACAGTTTCCTGAGGCAATGAAGATGCTGATTCCCTTTTTTTATACAGCTTCACAGTTTGCCTCAAAAGTCAGTTTACTGTCAATAATTGTGCCAAGATATTTATATGTTATTTATATGTTACATTCTACTGCCTGACCCTTATAAGAGTGAGTTCCTGTGCCTGAGTGAGTTTCCTAAAATCAATGAGCATATCTTTAGTTTTTTGGATATTCATCTGCAGAAAAGATTCATCACACCACTGAACAAAGTCCTGAATGACTGGACCATGGTGAGTTTCACTGCCTGTCAGCAGACTAACAATAACTGAATCATCTGCATACTTTAAAATGAATCTGTCCTCCCTGCTGCTACGACACATGTTTGTATAAAGAATGAACAGAAGAGGTGACAGAACACATCTTTGTGGGGAGCCAGTGGAGGAACAGACCTGATCAGACAGAGAGCCATTCACTCTCACTCTCAGTGTTCTGTTTGTTAAGAAATCTAAAATCCAACCCACAAGAATAAAACTTAAAGTAAAATGTTCTAAAAGCTTCTGTGTGACAATGTGGGGTTGAATGGTATTAAAAGCAGATGAGAAATCAATGAATAAAAGCCTTGCATGTGTTCCCTTTCCCTCAAGATGTTTAAGAAGCAGATTCATTAAGGTGACTGTGGCATCCTCTACTCCTCAGTGTGGTCTGTAGGCAAACTGCAGAGGATCCACGTCACACACTGTCTTCTTTAAAATTTCAGACCTCACCAATTTTTCAAATGATTTCATCACAATGGATGTAAGAGCAATGTTTCTAAAATCATTCAAAGTTTTTGGACAATTGCTCTTTGGAACAGGGACGACTACAGCGTCCTTCCAACATTTGGGGACATGCTGAGTCTGTAAAGACTTATTAAAAATAGTTGTTTGGCACATGATTTGAGCAGACAACCACAGATGTTACCTGGTCCCTGACTCTTGTTTATCTTTATGGAGGAAAAGGCCTTCACAATATCTATGTGAAGCATGTACCACCGGCAGATAGAAGAAGTGGCTGACATAGAGAAATCCTACCAATGGCTGGACAAGGCTGGACTGACAGACAGCACAGAGGCACTAATCATGGCAGCACAAGAGCAAGCTCTAAGCACAAGATCAGTAGAGGCTGGGTTTGTACCACACCAGGCAGGACCCCAGGTGCAGGCTGTGCAGAGATGCTCCTGAGACAGTCCAGCACATAACCGTAAAAATATTGAAAATGTACATATCAAGATTAACAGATGGATCATTGAAAGAGTTCAACACACAAAATTTCTAGGAATATATATTGATGAATTCTTAAATTTCAAAAAGCATATTGATGAATTGACAACTAAATTATCTAAACAGGTTGGCTTGTTTTATAGACTCCGACATTATCTCCCTCTTGAAGCTCTCATAACGTTGTATCATACCTTTTTTAGAACCACATTTGAATTACTGCAATATCATATGGTGTAACGTATCCAAGCTATCTTGATAAACTACTTGCTTTGCAGTAATTGAAGTAGCATTCCTGAACACTAGGACGTCGGGGTAGACTGCCCTCAGTCCGCAGCAACGTAGGGATTATTCTGCCCTCAGTCCGCAGCAACGTAGGGATTATTCTGCCCTCGATAGTTGCTGTTACTATATGTTCTGCACCAAATTAAACCATTTTTTTTCCTTTTACAGAACAGCTCATAACAACAACATTGGTAATAAGTGAAACTTTGTAGTGTTACGGCTGCGTGCCGTTTTGTCTGTGTGTGTCTCTCTCTCTCTCTCTCGCTCTACAGCAGGGGCGTCTCCACCTAATCAGGGCCACAAGATATAAAGAGGCGGGATAGGAGGCGGTCCGGAGGAGATGCAGAGAGTGGTGGTGGAAGCTGTCTGGGTTTTGGTGGCTCGAGACACTGTAGTGTTACTCCTGTGGAGAGTGGTTTGTCTGTAGGCTGACCACAGATGTGATCCGGGCTCCGGAGGGTTGTTTGGTAGGGTTTCTTTTCTCCACTGATAAGATAAGTGACGTCTCCCATTTGGAGGTTGTTTTGTGTTTTTCCCCTTGTTGGCTTCTCATCTCCCGTTGGGAGATTGTTTTGTGTTTTTCCCCTTATTGTCATTATCCTGGGCCGGTGGCCCAGTGTTTTGAGTTTTCTTTTGTGTAGCTTTCTTTTGTTGTATTTTTCAGGTTGTGTTTCTTATATATTGTTTTGAGTATGCTGTTTAGTCTCCCTTGTTTTTGTGTATGTTCCCTTAAGTTTTCAGTGTTAGGTCTGCGTCTGTTATGTTTACTCAGTTCCTGTTTTATTTTGACGGTCTGTTTCCTGTGCTTTGTGTTTAGTTTTGCTTCCCCTTGTCATTAGGTTCATTTGGTTCACCTGTCGTCCCCTGCTGTTTCCACTTGCCCTAATCCCCTTCTGTATATTTAAGCCCTTTGTTTTCCCTCTGTTCCTTGTTCGGGTCCTCGTCAGTTTTGGCCTGTGTGTTTTGTCTTCGAGTTCCTAGTGTCTGCTTTTGAGTTTTCTGTTTTGTAACTGTTTGAGTTATCCAATAAACCTCCCTCCGAACCTGCTCTCGCCGTGTCCTGCACTGGGGTCCTCCCTGCCTTGCCCGCACACAGCCGTGACACTTATAGGCTTTCCGTCTCCGGTTTGGGGATTGTTTTATGTTGTGGCCGTTTTTGGTTTTTTTCTTAAATAAACCTTATTTGTTTTATGAACGAATCTGGTTTCATTTGGTTCTTTCTTGATTGTATGTTGCTCCCTTGTCCCCTAGGCCCGCGGGACATAACAGGAGTAACAGTAACAGAAGTAACAGTAACAGAAGTAGCATTCCTGAACACTAGGACGTCGGGGTAGACTGCCCTCAGTCCGCAGCAACGTAGGGATTATTCTGCCCTCGATAGTTGCTGTTCCTATATTCTGTGCACCAAATTAAACCAATTTTTTTCCTTTTACAAAACAGCTCAAAACAACAACATTGACAATAATTGAAACTTTGGAGTAACAGTAACAGAAGTAGCATTCCTGAACACTAGGACTTCGGGGTAGACTGCCCTCAGTCCGCAGCAACGTAGGGATTATTCTGCCCTCGATAGTTGCTGTTCCTATATTCTGTGCACCAAATTAAACCAATTTTTTTCCTTTTACAAAACAGCTCAAAACAACAACATTGACAATAATTGAAACTTTGGAGTAACAGTAACAGAAGTAGCATTCCTGAACACTAGGACGTCGGTGTAGACTGCCCTCAGTCCGCAGCAACGTAGGGATTATTCTGCCCTCGATAGTTGCTGTTCCTATATTCTGTGCACCAAATTAAACCATTTTTTTTCCTTTTACAGAACAGCTCATAACAACATTGGTAATAAGTGAAACTTTGTAGTGTTACGGCTGCGTGCCGTTTTGTCTGTGTGTGTCTCTCTCTCTCTCGCTCTACAGCAGGGGCGTCTCCACCTAATCAGGGCCGCAAGATATAAAGAGGCGGGATAGGAGGTGGTCCGGAGGAGATGCAGAGAGTGGTGGTGGAAGCTGTCTGGGTTTTGGTGGCTCGAGACACTGTAGTGTTACTCCTGTGGAGAGTGGTTTGTCTGTAGGCTGACCACAGATGTGATCCGGGGCTCCGGAGGGTTGTTTGGTAGGGTTTCTTTTCTCCTCTGATAAGATAAGTGACGTCTCCCGTTTGGAGGTTGTTTTGTGTTTTTCCCCTTATTGGCTTCTCATCTCCCGTTGGGAGATTGTTTTGTGTTTTTCCCCTTATAGGCTTTCCGTCTCCGGTTTGGGGATTGTTTTATGTTGTGGCCGTTTTTGTTTTTTTTTCTTAAAAAAACCTTATTTGTTTTATGAACGAATCTGGTTTCATTTGGTTCTTTCTTGATTGTATGTTGCTCCCTTGTCCCCTAGGCCCGCGGGACATAACAGGAGTAACAGTAACAGAAGTAACAGTAACAGAAGTAGCATTCCTGAACACTAGGACGTCGGGGTAGACTGCCCTCAGTCCGCAGCAATGTAGGGATTATTCTGCCCTCGATAGTTGCTGTTCCTATATTCTGTGCACCAAATTAAACCATTTTTTTTCCTTTTACAGAACATCTCATAACAACAACATTGGTAATAAGTGAAACTTTGGAGTAACAGTAACAAAAGTAGCATTCCTAACCACTAGGACGTCGGGGTAGACTGCCCTCAGTCCGCAGCAACGTAGGGATTATTCTGCCCTCGATAGTTGCTGTCCCTATATTCTGTGCACCAAATTAAAATATTTATTTTCCTTTTACAAAACAGCTCATAACAACAACATTGACAATAATTGAAACTTTGGAGTAACAGTAACACAAAGAGCATTCCTGAACACTAGGACGTCGGGGTAGACTTCCCTCAGTCCGCAGCAACGTAGGGATTATTCTGCCCTCGATAGTTGCTGTTCCTATATTCTGTGCACCAAATTAAACCATTGTTTTCCTTTTACAAAACAGCTCAAAACAACAACATTGACAATAAGTGAAACTTTGGAGTAACAGTAACAGAAGTAGCATTCCTGAACACTAGCACGTCGGGGTAGACTGCCCTCAGTCCACAGCAACGTAGGGATTATTCTGCCCTCGATAGTTGATGTTCCTATATTCTGTGCACCAAATTAAACCATTTTTTATCCTTTTACAGAACAGCTCATAACAACAGCATTGGTGATAAGTGAAACTTTGGAGTAACAATAATAGAAGTAGCATTCCTAACCACTAGGACGTCGGGGTAGACTGCCCTCAGTCCGCAGCAACGTAGGGATTATTCTGCCCTCGATAGTTGCTGTTCCTATATTCTGTGCACCAAATTAAACCAATTTTTTTCCTTTTACAGAACATCTCATAACAACAACATTGACAATAATTGAAACTTTGGAGTAACAGTAAAAGAAGTAGCATTCCTGAACACTAGGACGTCGGGGTAGACTGCCCTCAGTCCACAGCACGTAGGGATTATTCTGCCCTCTATAGTTGCTGTTCCTATATTCTGTGCACCAAATTAAACCAATTTTTTTCCTTTTACAAAACAGCTCAAAACAACAACATTGACAATAATTGAAACTTTGGAGTAACAGTAATAGAAGTAGCATTCCTGAACAATAGGACGTCGGGGTAGACTGCCCTCAGTCCACAGCAACGTAGGGATTATTCTGCCCTCGATAGTTGCTGTTCCTATATTCTGTGCACCAAATTAAACCAATTTTTTTCCTTTTACAGAACATCTCATAACAACAACATTGACAATAATTGAAACTTTGGAGTAACAGTAACAGAAGTAGCATTCCTGAACACTAGGACGTCGGGGTAGACTGCCCTCAGTCCACAGCAACGTAGGGATTATTCTGCCCTCGATAGTTGCTGTTCCTATATTCTGTGCACCAAATTAAACCATTTTTTTTCCTTTTACAAAACAGCTCAAAACAACAACATTGACAATAATTGAAACTTTGGAGTAACAGTAATAGAAGTAGCATTCCTGAACACTAGGACGTCGGGGTAGACTGCCCTCAGTCCACAGCAACGTAGGGATTATTCTGCCCTCGATAGTTGCTGTTCCTATATTCTGTGCACCAAATTAAACCAATTTTTTTCCTTTTACAGAACAGCTCATAACAACAACATTGGTAATAAGTGAAACTTTGTAGTGTTACGGCTGCGTGCCGTTTTGTCTGTGTGTGTCTCTCTCTCTCTGTACAGCAGGGGCGTCTCCACCTAATCAGGGCCACAAGATATAAAGAGGCGGGATAGGAGGCGGTCCGGAGGAGATGCAGAGAGTGGTGGTGGAAGCTGTCTGGGTTTTGGTGGCTCGAGACACTGTAGTGTTACTCCTGTGGAGAGTGGTTTGTCTGTAGGCTGACCACAGATGTGATCCGGGGCTCCGGAGGGCTGTTTGGTAGGGTTTCTTTTCTCCACTGTTAAGATAAGTGACGTCTCCCGTTTGGAGGTTGTTTTGTGTTTTTCCCCTTGTTGGCTTCTCATCTCCCGTTGGGAGATTGTTTTGTGTTTTTCCCCTTATAGGCTTTCCGTCTCCGGTTTGGGGATTGTTTTATGTTGTGGCCGTTTTTGGTTTTTTTTCTTAAATAAACCTTATTTGTTTTATAAACGAATCTGGTTTCATTTGGTTCTTTCTTGATTGTATGTTGCTCCCTTGTCCCCTAGGCCCGCGGGACATAACAGGAGTAACAGTAACAGAAGTAACAGTAACAGAAGTAGCATTCCTGAACACTAGGACGTCGGGGTAGACTGCCCTCAGTCCGCAGCAATGTAGGGATTATTCTGCCCTCGATAGTTGCTGTTCCTATATTCTGTGCACCAAATTAAACCAATTTTTTTCCTTTTACAGAACATCTCATAACAACAACATTGGTAATAAGTGAAACTTTGGAGTAACAGTAACAAAAGTAGCATTCCTAACCACTAGGACGTCGGGGTAGACTGCCCTCAGTCCGCAGCAACGTAGGGATTATTCTGCCCTCGATAGTTGCTGTCCCTATATTCTGTGCACCAAATTAAAATATTTATTTTCCTTTTACAAAACAGCTCATAACAACAACATTGACAATAATTGAAACTTTGGAGTAACAGTAACACAAAGAGCATTCCTGAACACTAGGACGTCGGGGTAGACTACCCTCAGTCCGCAGCAACGTAGGGATTATTCTGCCCTCGATAGTTGCTGTTCCTATATTCTGTGCACCAAATTAAACCAATTTTTTTCCTTTTACAGAACATCTCATAACAACAACATTGGTAATAAGTGAAACTTTGGAGTAACAGTAACAAAAGTAGCATTCCTGAACACTAGGACGTCGGGGTAGACTGCCCTCAGTCCGCAGCAACGTAGGGATTATTCTGCCCTCGATAGTTGCTGTTCCTATATTCTGTGCACCAAATTAAATCAATTTTTTTCCTTTTACAAAACAGCTCAAAACAACAACATTGACAATAATTGAAACTTTGGAGTAACAGTAATAGAAGTAGCATTCCTGAACACTAGGACGTCGGGGTAGACTGCCCTCAGTCCACAGCAACGTAGGGATTATTCTGCCCTCGATAGTTGCTGTTCCTATATTCTGTGCACCAAATTAAACCATTTTTTATCCTTTTACAGAACAGCTCATAACAACAACATTGGTGATAAGTGAAACTTTGGAGTAACAATAATAGAAGTAGCATTCCTAACCACTAGGACGTCGGGGTAGACTGCCCTCAGTCCGCAGCAACGTAGGGATTATTCTGCCCTCGATAGTTGCTGTTCCTATATTCTGTGCACCAAATTAAACCAATTTTTTTCCTTTTACAGAACATCTCATAACAACAACATTGGTAATAAGTGAAAATTTGGAGTAACAGTAACAAAAGTAGCATTCCTGAACACTAGGACGTCGGGGTAGACTGCCCTCAGTCCGCAGCAACGTAGGGATTATTCTGCCCTCGATAGTTGCTGTCCCTATATTCTGTGCACCAAATTAAAATATATATTTTCCTTTTACAAAACAGCTCATAACAACAACATTGACAATAATTGAAACGTTGGAGTAACAGTAACAGAAAGAGCATTCCTGAACACTAGGACGTCGGGGTAGACTACCCTCAGTCCGCAGCAACGTAGGGATTATTCTGCCCTCGATAGTTGCTGTTCCTATATTCTGTGCACCAAATTAAACCAGTTTTTTCCTTTTACAAAACAGCTCAAAACAACAACATTGACAATAATTGAAACTTTGGAGTAACAGTAATAGAAGTAGCATTCCTGAACACTAGGACGTCGGGGTAGACTGCCCTCAGTCCACAGCAACGTAGGGATTATTCTGCCCTCGATAGTTGCTGTTCCTATATTCTGTGCACCAAATTAAACCATTTTTTATCCTTTTACAGAACAGCTCATAACAACAACATTGGTGATAAGTGAAACTTTGGAGTAACAATAATAGAAGTAGCATTCCTAACCACTAGGACGTCGGGGTAGACTGCCCTCAGTCCGCAGCAACGTAGGGATTATTCTGCCCTCGATAGTTGCTGTTCCTATATTCTGTGCACCAAATTAAACCAATTTTTTTCCTTTTACAGAACATCTCATAACAACAACATTGGTAATAAGTGAAACTTTGGAGTAACAGTAACAAAAGTAGCATTCCTGAACACTAGGACGTCGGGGTAGACTGCCCTCAGTCCGCAGCAACGTAGGGATTATTCTGCCCTCGATAGTTGCTGTTCCTATATTCTGTGCACCAAATTAAACCAATTTTTTTCCTTTTACAAAACAGCTCATAATGACAACATTGTTATTAAGTGAAACTTTGGAGTAACAGTAACAGAAGTAACATTCCTGAACACTAAGACGTCGGGGTAGACTGCCCTCAGTCCACAGCAACGTAGGGATTATTCTGCCCACGATAGTTGCTGTCCCTATATTCTGTGCACCAAATTAAACCATTTTTTTTCCTTTTACAAAACAGCTCATAACAACAACATTGACAATAGATGAAACTTTGGAGTAACAGTAATAGAAGTAGCATTCCTGAACACTAGGACGTCGGGGTAGACTACCCTCAGTCCGCAGCAACGTACTGTAGGGATTATTCTGCCCTCGATAGTTGCTGTTCCTATATGTTCTGCACCAAATTAAACCATTTTTTTTTCCTTTTACAGAACAGCACAAAACAACAACATTGACAATAATTGAAACTTTGGAGTAACAGTAACAGAAGTAACAGTAACAGAAGTAGCATTCCTGAACACTAGGACGTCGGGGTAGACTGCCCTCAGTCCACAGCAATGTAGGGATTATTCTGCCCTCGATAGTTGCTGTCCCTATATTCTGTGCACCAAATTAAACCAATTTTTTTCCTTTTACAGAACAGCTCATAACAACAACATTGGTAATAAGTGAAACTTTGGAGTAACAGTAACAAAAGTAGCATTCCTGAACACTAGGACGTCGGGGTAGACTGCCCTCAGTCCGCAGCAACGTAGGGATTATTCTGCCCTCGATAGTTGCTGTCCCTATATTCTGTGCACCAAATTAAACCAATTTTTTTCCTTTTACAGAACAGCTCATAACAACAACATTGGTGATAAGTGAAACTTTGGAGTAACAATAATAGAAGTAACATTCCTGAACACTAAGACGTCGGGGTAGACTGCCCTCAGTCCACAGCAATGTAGGGATTATTCTGCCCTCGATAGTTGCTGTCACTATATTCTGTGCACCAAATTAAACCAATTTTTTTCCTTTTACAAAACAGCTCAAAACAACAACATTGACAATAATTGAAACTTTGGAGTAACAGTAACAGAAGTAGCATTCCTGAACACTAGGATGTCGGGGTAGACTGCCCTCAGTCCGCAGCAACGTAGGGATTATTCTGCCCTCGATAGTTTCTGTTCCTATATTCTGTGCACCAAATTAAACCATTTTTTTTCCTTTTACAGAACAGCTCATAACAACATTGGTAATAAGTGAAACTTTGTAGTGTTACGGCTGCGTGCCGTTTTGTCTGTGTGTGTCTCTCTCTCTCTCTCTCTACAGCAGGGGCGTCTCCACCAAATCAGGGCCGCAAGATATAAAGAGGCGGGATAGGAGGCGGTCCGGAGGAGATGCAGAGAGTGGTGGTGGAAGCTGTCTGGGTTTTGGTGGCTTGAGACACTGTAGTGTTACTCCTGTGGAGAGTGGTTTGTCTGTAGGCTGACCACAGATGTGATCCGGGGCTCCGGAGGGTTGTTTGGTAGGGTTTCTTTTCTCCTCTGATAAGATAAGTGACGTCTCCCGTTTGGAGGTTGTTTTGTGTTTTTCCCCTTGTTGGCTTCTCATCTCCCGTTAGGAGATTGTTTTGTGTTTTTCCCCTTATAGGCTTTCCGTCTCTGGTTTGGGGATTGTTTTATGTTGTGGCTGTTTTTGGTTTTTTTCTTAAATAAACCTTATTTGTTTTATGAACGAATCTGGTTTCATTTGGTTCTTTCTTGATTGTATGTTGCTCCCTTGTCCCCTAGGCCCGCGGGACATAACAGGAGTAACAGTAACAGAAGTAACAGTAACAGAAGTAGCATTCCTGAACACTAGGACGTCGGGGTAGACTGCCCTCAGTCCGCAGCAACGTAGGGATTATTCTGCCCTCGATAGTTGCTGTTCCTATATTCTGTGCACCAAATTAAACCATTTTTTTTCCTTTTACAGACAGCGCATAACAACAACATTGGTGATAAGTGAAACTTTGGAGTAACAATAATAGAAGTAACATTCCTGAACACTAGGACGTCGGGGTAGACTGCCCTCAGTCCGCAGCAACGTAGGGATTATTCTGCCCTCGATAGTTGCTGTTCCTATATGTTGTGCACCAAATTAAACCAATTTTTTTCCTTTACAAAACAGCGCAAAACAACAACATTGACAATAATTGAAACTTTGGAGTAACAGTAACAGAAGTAGCATTCCTGAACACTAGGACGTCGGGGTAGACTACCCTCAGTCCGCAGCAACGTAGGGATTATTCTGCCCTCGATAGTTGCTGTTCCTATATTCTGTGCACCAAATTAAACCAATTTTTTTCCTTTTACAAAACAGCTGATAACAAACAACATTGACAATAATTGAAACTTTGGAGTAACAGTAACAGAAGTAGCATTCCTGAACACTAGGACGTCGGGGTAGACTGCCCTCAGTCCACAGCAACGTAGGGATTATTCTGCCCTCGATAGTTGCTGTTCCTATATTCTGTGCACCAAATTAAACCAATTTTTTTCCTTTGACAGAACAGCTCATAACAACAGCATTGGTAATAAGTGAAACTTTGTAGTGTTACGGCTGCG
This sequence comes from Archocentrus centrarchus, assembly GCF_007364275.1. Lineage (NCBI taxonomy): Eukaryota > Metazoa > Chordata > Actinopteri > Cichliformes > Cichlidae > Archocentrus > Archocentrus centrarchus. The sequence continues at coordinate 31,522,928 of NC_044361.1, read as the reverse complement.
TGCCGTTTTGTCTGTGTGTGTCTCTCTCTCTCTCTGTACAGCAGGGGCGTCTCCACCAAATCAGGGCCACAAGATATAAAGAGGCGGGATAGGAGGCGGTCCGGAGGAGATGCAGAGAGTGGTGGTGGAAGCTGTCTGGGTTTTGGTGGCTCGAGACACTGTAGTGTTACTCCTGTGGAGAGTGGTTTGTCTGTAGGCTGACCACAGATGTGATCCGGGGTTCCGGAGGGTTGTTTGGTAGGTTTTCTTTTCTCCTCTGATAAGATAAGTGACGTCTCCCGTTTGGAGGTTGTTTTGTGTTTTTCCCCTTGTTGGCTTCTCATCTCCCGTTGGGAGATTGTTTTGTGTTTTTCCCCTTATAGGCTTTCCGTCTCCGGTTTGGGGATTGTTTTATGTTGTGGCCGTTTTTGGTTTTTTTTCTTAAATAAACCTTATTTGTTTTATGAACGAATCTGGTTTCATTTGGTTCTTTCTTGACTGTATGTTGCTCCCTTGTCCCCTAGGTCCGCGGGACATAACAGGAGTAACAGTAACAGAAGTAGCATTCCTGAACACTAGGACGTCGGGGTAGACTACCCTCAGTCCGCAGCAACGTAGGGATTATTCTGCCCTCAATAGTTGCTGTCCCTATATTCTGTGCACCAAATTAAACCAAATTTTTTCCTTTTACAGAACAGCACATAACAACAACATTGGTAATAACTGAAATTTTGGAGTAAAAGTAACAGAAGTAGCATTCCTAACCACTAGGACGTCGGGGTAGACTGCCCTCAGTCCGCACCAACGTAGGGATTATTCTGCCCTCGATAGTTGCTGTCCCTATATTCTGTGCACCAAATTAAACCAATTTTTTCCTTTTACCGAACAGCTCATAACAATAACATTGGTAATAAGTGAAACTTTGGAGTAACAGTAACAAAAGTAGCATTCCTAACCACTAGGACGTCGGGGTAGACTGCCCTCAGTCCGCAGCAACGTAGGGATTATTCTGCCCTCGATAGTTGCTGTTCCTATATTCTGTGCACCAAATTAAACCAATTTTTTTCCTTTTACAAAACAGCTGATAACAACAACATTGACAATAATTGAAACTTTGGAGTAACAATAACAGAAGTAGCATTCCTGAACACTAGGACGTCGGGGTAGACTGCCCTCAGTCCGCAGCAACGTAGGGATTATTCTGCCCTCGATAGTTGCTGTTCCTATATTCTGTGCACCAAATTAAACGAATTTTTTTCCTTTTACCGAACAGCTCATAACAAAACATTGGTGATGAGTGAAACCTTGGAGTAACAATAATAGAATTAGCATTCCTGAACACTAGGACGTCGGGGTAGACTGCCCTCAGTCCGCAGCAACGTAGGGATTATTCTGCCCTCGATAGTTGCTGTCCCTATATTCTGTGCACCAAATTAAACCAATTTTTTTCCTTTTACAGAACAGCACATAACAACAACATTGGTAATAACTGAAATTTTGGAGTAAAAGTAACAGAAGTAGCATTCCTAACCACTAGGACGTCGGGGTAGACTGCCCTCAGTCCGCAGCAACGTAGGGATTAATCTGCCCTCCATAGTTGCTGTCCCTATATTCTGTGCACCAAATTAAACCAATTTTTCCTTTTACCGAACAGCTCATAACAATAACATTGGTAATAAGTGAAACTTTGGAGTAACAGTAACAGAAGTAACAGTAACAGAAGTAGCATTCCTGAACACTAGGACGTCGGGGTAGACTGCCCTCAGTCCGCAGCAACGTAGGGATTATTCTGCCCTCGATAGTTGCTGTTCCTATATTCTGTGCACCAAATTAAACCAATTTTTTTCCTTTTACAAAACAGCTGATAACAACAACATTGACAATAATTGAAACTTTGGAGTAACAGTAACAGAAGTAGCATTCCTGAACACTAGGACGTCGGGGTAGACTGCCCTCAGTCCACAGCAACGTAGGGATTATTCTGCCCTCGATAGTTGCTGTTCCTATATTCTGTGCACCAAATTAAACCAATTTTTTTCCTTTTACAAAACAGCTCATAACAACAACATTGACAATAATTGAAACTTTGGAGTAACAGTAACAGAAGTAGCATTCCTGAACACTAGGACGTCGGGGTAGACTGCCCTCAGTCCGCAGCAACGTAGGGATTATTCTGCCCTCGATAGTTGCTGTTCCTATATTCGGTGCACCAAATTAAACCAATTTTTTTCCTTTTACAGAACAGCTCATAACAACAACATTGGTAATAAGTGAAACTTTGTAGTGTTACGGCTGCGTGCCGTTTTGTCTGTGTGTGTCTCTCTCTCTCTGTACAGCAGGGGCGTCTCCACCAAATCAGGGCCGCAAGATATAAAGAGGCGGGATAGGAGGCGGTCCGGAGGAGATGCAGAGAGTGGTGGTGGAAGCTGTCTGGGTTTTGGTGGCTCGAGACACTGTAGTGTTACTCCTGTGGAGAGTGGTTTGTCTGTAGGCTGACCACAGATGTGATCCGGGGCTCCGGAGGGTTGTTTGGTAGGGTTTCTTTTCTCCTCTGATAAGATAAGTGACGTCTCCAGTTTGGAGGTTGTTTTGTGTTTTTCCCCGTGTTGGCTTCTCATCTCCCGTTGGGAGATTGTTTTGTGTTTTTCCCCTTATAGTCTTTCCGTCTCCGGTTTGGGGATTGTTTTATGTTGTGGCCGTTTTTGTTTTTTTTTCTTAAATAAACCTTATTTGTTTATGAACGAATCTGGTTTCATTTGGTTCTTTCTTGATTGTATGTTGCTCCCTTGTCCCCTAGGCCCGCAGGACATAACAGGAGTAACAGTAACAGAAGTAACAGTAACAGAAGTAGCATTCCTGAACACTAGGACGTCGGGGTAGACTGCCCTCAGTCCGCAACAACGTAGGGATTATTCTGCCCTCGATAGTTGCTGTTCCTATATTCTGTGCACCAAATTAAACCAATTTTTTTCCTTTTACAGAACAGCTCATAACAATAACATTGGTGATAAGTGAAACTTTGGAGTAACAATAACAGAAGTAGCATTCCTAACCACTAGGACGTCGGGGTAGACTGCCCTCAGTCCGCAGCAACGTAGGGATTATTCTGCCCTCGTTAGTTGCTGTTCCTATATTCTGTGCACCAAATTAAACCAATTTTTTTCCTTTTACAGACAGCGCATAACAACAACATTGGTAATAAGTGAAACTTTGGAGTAACAATAATAGAAGTAACATTCCTGAACACTAGGAAGTCCGGGTAGACTGCCCTCAGTCCGCAGCAACGTAGGGATTATTCTGCCCTCGTTAGTTGCTGTTCCTATATTCTGTGCACCAAATTAAACCAATTTTTTTCCTTTTACAAAACAGCTCAAAACAACAACATTGACAATAATTGAAACTTTGGAGTAACAGATACAGAAGTAGCATTCCTGAACACTAGGATGTCGGGGTAGACTGCCCTCAGTCCGCAGCAACGTAGGGATTATTCTGCCCTCGATAGTTGCTGTTCCTATATTCTGTGCACCAAATTAAAATATTTTTTTTCCTTTTCCAAAACAGCTCATAACAACAACATTGGTAATAAGTGAAACTTTGTAGTGTTACGGCTGCGTGCCGTTTTGTCTGTGTATCTCTCTCTCTCTGTACAGCAGGGGCGTCTCCACCAAATCAGGGCCACAAGATATAAAGAGGCGGGATAGGAGGCGGTCCGGAGGAGATGCAGAGAGTGGTGGTGGAAGCTGTCTGGGTTTTGGTGGCTCGAGACACTGTAGTGTTACTCCTGTGGAGAGTGGTTTGTCTGTAGGCTGACCACAGATGTGATCCGGGGCTCCGGAGGGTTGTTTGGTAGGGTTTCTTTTCTCCTCTGATAAGATAAGTGACGTCTCCCGTTTGGAGGTTGTTTTGTGTTTTTTCCCCTTGTTGGCTTTCCGTCTCCGGTTTGGGGATTGTTTTATGTTGTGGCTGGGATTATTCTGCCCTTGATAGTTGCTGTTCCTATATTCTATAAACCAATTTAATCCACTGGGCCTATGCCTCCAAGTTCTCTTACTATCCTGGTGTTGGTCGAACAGTCACACTTCTACAGCGTGTTTTGGTGGCCCATGATGCGGAAGGATATAAGACAATATGTATCAGCCTGTGCTTCTTGTGCCCCGAAAAAGTCTTCAAGTTCACCGCCTCCTGGGTTGCTGTATGGACGTCCAACTCCACGACGCCCCTGGTCTCACATCGCAGTGGACTTTGTTACCCGGTCTCCCTCCATCATCAGGTAAATCGGTGGTGTGGCAAGAAGGAAGCCTGAAAAGCCAGGAGGTCCTGATTTTCTGTGTGTGGTAAGTGAAATGTTTCACTGGCACTTGCCCACTTGGGCTCTTGAGCCTCCTGCACAGGTTTCAATGTAGATGCTGCAACACAAACAAAATGCAGTGAGTCTTCTGAGACTCTTAAATACACCTCCAAGACAAGATGTTGATTCTTAAACCTGCTGTAAGCAACATTTACTGGAAATTTTGAATAAACTGACATTTGATATGAGAGTCATAGTGATTCTTTGGGACATGACGAGGTTCTGTACATCAGCTCTTTTGTTTTGGAGGACACTTGTTTTGTCATGGTGGTAAAATTTACAGTGTTTTAAACATTTGTAATAACGCTGACCTTCACCTGAAGGTCTGAGTGAGCCGGTTTCTATTGTTTTAATTTGAATGTTTAGGAGTAGTCAAACTGCTCAACAAGTCTCAGTAAGGCCTAAAAATATTTCCCAAATATATTTGTCATCTGTTGAAATGCACAGAATTTACAATCTTTGTTCTGATCGAGTAAGATTCCGTTTTTGACTGGTTTTCACCGATTTCATATGAAAAACAAAATCACTGTGATTTCCAGAAATCTCTTCTTACCTGTGCTTTGGACTTTCCTGTTCTTTTTGCCCTAAAAACAAACACATTTGACTTGTGAGCCATGAGCTGATTCAAAGTGTGCCGTGACAGGGTGGGGTGGGGGTTCTGTGCGGTTTGTGCAGAAAAATAAAAAGCCTGTTTGGGATCCTGTGGCACACATTCATAGGATGTTTTGATCCTCTTAGAATGGGACTGACATCACACAGAACTAAACTAAGGACAAGTATTATGTGAGAACTCTAAAACTAACTGATTGTGGCAGGTAATTTACCTGCTACAATCAGTTAGTTTTAGAGTGTTTAACTAAAACTTTAAGTATTTAAAAAAAGAAGTCAAATACCTTTAAAAGTCTTGTATTCATAAACTAACTGAAAACTAGCCACAGTTTTTACTTTGTACTTTGTTCTGTAACACAATCAGAGTCAAATATAATGCACTGTTACACATGCAGTTACCCAGTTATACATAATTACACAATATTGATTTGTTTTCAGTTGTGTATACAGTATATGTATGGTTTGATAACCGAACTATATTGCAGAGGGAAATATTGTACATTTAACAGCTGTTACAACAGGTTACTCTGCAGATTAACGTTTTACATGGATTCCTGTTACAAACTAATGATATGATGCACTGTTGGAGATTAAATCATCCCCAAAGTGGATTAACATATGCTTTTGCATATGTACACTGTGTGACATATGCTGTTGCTTTACAGATATTTTTCTGATAATACTGCTGCCCTTTTTGTTCAATTTTAAATTAAATTCTTGTATTTTTTCTTTTAATTTGTTAAAATCATGCAAATGGCTTCATTCACTGCTCTACCACACATCTCAAAGACTCAAACTGAACTTTCTACACTTTGTGTTCAGGTTGAAGGACACAGCAAACAGCCAGCCACAAGATTTTGGGATAATATTTGGGCATAACACAAATTGTGAGTTAAAAAACAAACGTAAATGACCTTAAAACTATCCATTAAGTACTCACCAAATATTTTCAATGATGGTTCTGTTCTTGTTTAACAAAATGTCGGTGTTTGCAGCTCCAAGAAGTTTGTGTTTACACACTCAGGTTCCTTGGTGACATGAATCTTGTCAGCCTAAAGAAAGTGCTTTCATGTGCCACGTTCTAGAAAGCACTATAAGTTACATTGTGACATCACTTCTGAACATTCCATTCCACTCCTGTCTGTTTGAGCCTGTCCTCCTTCAAAAAACGACTTATTGGTTTGCAACAGAAACAAGCAACCAGGTCTATGAAATATATATATATATATATATATATATATATATATATGAATTTAGTACAACTGAATGTGTTCAATATGACAGCATTAATAATGAGGATAAACTGATATAACACATATACAAACAGGTCTCTCTTGCAAATGAGACACTGAGTCTCAATGGGACTACCTGTATAAATAAAGGTTAAAAAAAAAAAAAATACATCTATAAAACTTCTTCCACCCCTGTTTAAGCCATAACTAAATGTAACTACTTAAAAATGAACTGTCATGTCCTGGGCCATGTCCCCAGCTTTTTGTGTTTAGTTCTGGTTTCACTGAGGTTTGTTATATCCTAGTTTGTTTTGGGTTTTGATTATTCATCTTAGTTTCCTGTCTTGTTAATTTTGGCTTAGTTCCTTTTGTTCCTGTCTCCCCTGCATCTGTCCTGTGTCTGTGTGTTTCCTGTTTTACTTTGATAGTCCTGTGTTCCTGGTGATTTGTGTTTAGTTTTGTGTCCCCATGTCTCGTCTGGTTAATTATATTAAGCTTTGCCCCTCACCTGTTGCCTGTTCCCTGATTACCTAGTGTGTGTATTTAAGTGCTCAGTCTGTGTCTGTTCCTTGTTGTGTTGTCTATGTTTCCTCCACTGTGTCACCTTGCTCATTTGTTTTTTTAAGTTCTTGCTACTGTCCAGATCTGTATAGCTCTATTCATTCATCACCTCTCAGTAAACCACGTTTCATTTACATCTGCCTGTGATTCCTGCCTTTTGGGGTCACCCTGCTCCTGTCACACATCATGACATGGTCATACTGCATCTAATAAAAGCAGGTGCAAACCTACACATGAATTTACTCTGGAGGATTTTCTGATACTTACTTCGTCTGAGGTGAACTTTGGATCTTGAATATGTTTCTTTAATCCATTGGCAAATTTAAAGCTTCAACATAATGGTGATAAAATAATGTCTTTTCATCAGTCGTAATGGGTGCTGAATTCATTTTATATCCTAAAAATAAAAACAACTGTTATTTCTTAGATTTAAAGATCCATTCTCAGTGTATGACACTTTTAATGATTGCTTAGGATCATTTTCATGAAACAGACACTATGTGCTAAATACAACAACCAATAAAAGCATTAAGATCAACAGCTCAGTTCAAAACAAAATGATCCAACAAGCCTCATTTTGTGATTTCAAAGTGTAGGTGAGCAGCAGCTCTGCAGTCAGTGTCTGACAGGAACCTTTCATGATGTTGAGGATGAGGCTAAGGATGGCTCCTCCTGCAGGGGGTGGGGGGAAGTACATCTGGTACTCTCCCAAAGGAACAGTCCACGCATCAGTCACTGTAACTTTATATGATGCCAAGTCCTGCAGTGTGAGTGTTCCTCCTGAAACACATTGAAACAAATGGTTCTGCTAACGCATCTTATAATCAAGACCTTTAATCAGAGTAGCTCACAGTGTAGCCTGTGAGGGATCATGGCAGAGCTTTGCAGAGCCAATTGATTTATTCATTTGTAATTAGATCATTGTGTCTGGCAGACATAGAAAATGATCAGAAAAGAGAGCAGGATGAAACCTGTCTGATGATACCTGCTTGCTGTATGTCATGGATTAAATCCTCTGCTATGCTTCCGTTGTAAAACACATCTGGCCCCTGCTTTGCAATCATCTCCAAAGTATCAGCCAGTTTCTCAAATTTCACAATATCACCGATTTTAAGCAGGTTCCCGTTCTCATCTGAATATAACTTCCTAAAAGACAAACACAGTGAGAGAAAGCTGAAACATTCATTGTTTGCTCCTCATGTTTTTGAACTCACATTTTGGGTGTATTTCATACCGTAGTGACGTATTAGCAATGCGTGTGATCTGTAGACCTTGGACATAAGGAATAGGGAACCCCTCTCTGGCCAGTCGGATGGTCGGCTCAAAGACGGTGGCCCACGGCAACTTCCCGTAACGCCTGTGTGCCTCTGCATAACCTCGAATTTCCCCAGGAACCCCGATCCATCTGCTGTCTGGTGAGATAATTAATGGACAGTCAGTGCTGGAAAGTAACACATAGATTACACTCATGGTTTGAGTATAGTGTAAAAGCTTGACCTTTAATGCTCTGAGATGCCATGTCTTATAATTAAAAGGGAGCTGAATTTATTTCAACTCTACTACATTTCAGAGGGAAAGTGTACTTTTTAAATGTTGTGTCCATTTATAACTACTTACATTAGAGATAATTTTTCTGCATGTATATTCACCTTTGCTCTTTACTATATTTATATATTACATATTTTTTATGTATAATTATATGTTTACACTATTCTTGGTTTAACAATGTTTTCTGTATACATACTTTCTTCTCTGTTTATGCAGGTGCACATGTAGTGGCATAGCAAAGAACTCTGGGGCCTATACAGAAGCAGTCTCGGTGGGCCCCCTTCTTTTCTCTATCACAGCTACAATATCACTCACCGCAGCTATGAGTCTGGGTTTGGTGGTTGCCAGGAGAACAGTACTTGTCTGACTGCATTGTGCCAAGTGTAAATTTGAGTGGAGGGAGGATTATGGTGTGGGGTTGTTTTTCAGGACTTGGGTTCGGCCCCTTAGTTCCAGTGAAAGGAACTCTTAATGCTTCAGCATACCAAGACATTTTGGGCAATGTCATGCTCCCAACTTTGTGGGAACAGTTTGGGGATGGCCCCTTCCTGTTCCAACATGTCTGCGCACCAGTGCACAAAGCAGGTCCATAAAGACATGGATGAGCGAGTTTGGTCTGGAAGAACTTGACTGGCCTGCACAGAGTCCTGACCTCAGCCCGATAGAACACATTTGAGATGAATTAGAGCAGAGACTGAAAGCCAGGCTTTCTCCTCCAACATCAGTGTCTGACCTCACAAATGCACTTCTGGAAGAACCATCAAAATGCCCATAAAACAATCAGTGAACTCACCACACGCTAGGACAGTTGACTGTGCAGCATATCACAACACATTTCCATTTGTTTTGAATACTAATGTGTTTAAATGAAGAAAAAAGCCATTTCCAAAGTCAAGAGTGCTGAGGCTCACTTAAAAGCCAGAAAATCCCTTGGGGCCCTCTTCCCCCAGTTGTCTCATAGCACCAGCATGTGAAATGATCCTGGCTAGAATTCTGTCTTCAACATACAAGAGAAAATAAAAAACCAACAGAACAGGCTGTTGGATATGAATATTATCCAGTCATATGTAAAGTGCTAATGTCAATAAGTGACCCACTTGCCACTGGGACACAAATTTCAATATAAGAGCAGTAAATTTAGCTCAGTAATGATTAAAATAACAAACTAACCACCTCCTGTTGCTAGTTTTAATTCACTTTTTTTAAATAAATAAATACATTTATGTAAATTAGTAATGAGTAATTTCAAACTGAATTTCTGTTATTACTGTGGCCCACCATGGGGCCACGGCCCATATGAGCTCACTTTGTGTCACATCTTGTGCATCATTTGAGGAAGGACCTGTTACTACTTCACTCTCTCTGGCTGTTTCTGAAATTGAGGACCATGTATTTCATGGTGTTAATTTGTGCAAGGTTATTCTGCTAGCGTCACATCTGACACTGACTCACTGTCTTTACCAACTTGTGATAGCTGAACCCTTCTTAACCTTTTGTGCTCTGCTCACCTTTCTTTGGAAAGAAATTTGTTAACAACTGATTTCCCTGACTTTGCTTTTTCTCCCTCTCCTTTCTTTTCTTTTTGACATCCCAATTTTGCTTTGGGGAAAGACAACTCAGTGTGCATTAGCAGTCACATGTATAAGATAAATTAGATGTGCTGTAAAGGTGAGTCCAAGTGCAGATTGGACTAAATCATTGCGCATAATTTTTAAGTGTTGAGAGTAACATCAGAGCCTCCATTGTTTTTGGAATAATGTATTTAATTATTATAAGTTGCTTTGAAATAAAAATTGTTAACATAAACAAACTTTTCATTCCATTGCAAGAGTCCTTTCTGCTGTTGGGGTCCTAGGTAGTCAGTCCCACTTTTCCGCTGGTGATTACCAAGGTTATTATCATTAACGAAAATGAACTAAACAACAAAAACTAAAATTGAAAAAGATTTTTTTGTTAAACAAAATAAAGAACAGTAATTAAAAGATAAAAGGATAACTAACTGGAACGGCATTGTGTGTTTACAAAACTAACTAAAACGTAATGAAGTTACAGATCAAATGTCCTTTGATTTCCTGTTTATCAGCTTATGCAGCCTGTTAACTGGCCACGTCCGGACGTATGTAGTGCGTTTTATATGGCAGACTAGACCCTCCCATTTTGATTGACACTTCATTCGGTCAATCATGTAACTGGACGCACCAAAATCACCTGAAAAAGCTACATGACTTTATTGGCTCTGGAAAAACCATTTCTTAACATGATTGGCCGAATGAGGTGTCAATCAAAATGGGAGGGTCTAGCCTGCTTTATGCATTACGTACGTCTGGCGGACGGGATGTGGCCAGTTAACAGGCTACGAAATGGGTTTTCTAGAGCCAATAGTAACCAGAGGCCATCACGTAGCTTTTTCAGGTGATTTTGGTGCGGCCAGTTAACGAGTTAATATGAAATAATTTTTTCCACTCTAGCAGTTTTAGCGGCACCTCACTGTGTGTGTGTTGTGCATTTGTTGTGCAGTATAGTGAGTCGGTTAATAACAATACAGACATGAAAAAAAAACTAAGACAAAACATGTTAAAAACAAATACCCCATATAAGAACAAATATGAACAAATGTAATAAAAAACAAAACATGACGAGACATTTAAAAAAATTAGTAAAAAACACAGCATGGGGTTAAAATTTGTTAAAACCTATGGCTGTAGGAACAAAACTTTTAAAACGCGTGGTTTTACATTTGGGCATTTTATATTTGCGTCCTGACAGGAGAAGCTGGAACTCACAGTGCAAAGGGTGAGAAGTGTCCTTTAAGATTGATCTGGATTGACCAGATCTGGATTGACCAGATCCCATCTGCAGGTGGATCATTGACTTCCTGATGAACAGGAAGCAGCACGTGAGGCTGGGGAAGAATGTCTCGGACTCCCGGACCATCAGCACTGGCACTCCTCAGGGCTGTGTCCTCTCTCCTCTGCTCTTCTCCCTGTATACCAACTGCTGCACCTCTGACCACCAGTCTGTCAAGCTTATTAAGTTTGCAGACGACATGACTCTCATCGGACTCATCTCAGACGGGGACGAGTCGGCCTACAGGATGGAGATCAAACGTCTGGTGTCCTGGTGCAACCACAATAACCTGGTACTGAACGCCCAGAAGACAGTGGAGATTATAGTGGACTTTAGGAAGCACACAGCCCCTCTACCCTCCATCATCCTGACTGACACCCCCATCACCACAGTGGACTCTTTTCGCTTCCTGGGAACTACCATCACCCAGGACCTCAAGTGGGAGCCCACCATCACCTCTGTCATCAAAAAGGCCCAGCAGAGGATGTACTTCCTGCGGCAGTTGAAGAAATTCAACTTGCCAGCAAGGACCATGGTGCAGTTCTATACTGCCATCATTGAGTCCATCCTCACCTCCTCCATCACTGTGTGGTACGCTGGAGCCACCACTAGGGACAAACAGAGACTACAGCGCGTTGTGCACTCTGCTGAGAAGGTGATTGGCTGTAACCTCCCATCTCTCCAGGACCTGTACACCTCCAGGACACTGGGGCGTGCAGGTCGGATCACAGCCGACCACTCTCACCCTGGGCACAGACTTTTTGACCCTCTCCCCTCAGGCAGGAGGCTACGGTCCATACGGACCAGAACCTCCCGCCATAAGAACAGTTTCTTCCCCTCTGCTGTTGGACTCATGAACAATAACCCTAAGACTGTTACCACCACCCTCCACAAACGCTGATGACCCTATGTTTATGCACCTGTCTGACTGCACTGATGTACATATTAGTGGAATATAGTCTACATTCTTCTATCTTTTAATTAGTCTCTGCACTGTATATTTTGTAATTTTGTAATATTGTGCTATAGTTATAGCTCTAATATCTCTGTATATTTGCAATTTGTATACTTGTATATTGTCTTATAGTTTTTATACTTATTTGTTTTTTTTTTCTGTAAGCACGAAGTACCGCAGCAATTTCCTAATGCTGTGAACCTGTTCACCCATATGGCAATAAAAACCTTCTGATTCTGATTCTGATTCTGATTCTGAGATCCTCTGTACCTGCCCAGAGTACAGAGATTCTAGATTTAACTTCAGCTCTCCCGTCAGCTCACGGCACCGCTGTACTATTTGGTTCAGGTAATTCTTATTTTTAAGAGGCAGATTACCGAACTATGCCACTAAGCAAAAGGATAAAACTGATTCAATAAAAGCATGATAAAACAGGGTCAGCAGTGTTTTGTCAGTAACACTGCTGTCACCAATAACAGGTGACAGATGACAGTTTCCTGAGGCAATGAAGATGCTGATTCCCTTTTTTTATACAGCTTCACAGTTTGCCTCAAAAGTCAGTTTACTGTCAATAATTGTGCCAAGATATTTATATGTTATTTATATGTTACATTCTACTGCCTGACCCTTTATAAGAGTGAGTTCCTGTGCCTGAGTGAGTTTCCTAAAATCAATGAGCATATCTTTAGTTTTTTGGATATTCATCTGCAGAAAAGATTCATCACACCACTGAACAAAGTCCTGAATGACTGGACCATGGTGAGTTTCACTGCCTGTCAGCAGACTAACAATAACTGAATCATCTGCATACTTTAAAATGAATCTGTCCTCCCTGCTGCTACGACACATGTTTGTATAAAGAATGAACAGAAGAGGTGACAGAACACATCTTTGTGGGGAGCCAGTGGAGGAACAGACCTGATCAGACAGAGAGCCATTCACTCTCACTCTCAGTGTTCTGTTTGTTAAGAAATCTAAAATCCAACCCACAAGAATAAAACTTAAAGTAAAATGTTCTAAAAGCTTCTGTGTGACAATGTGGGGTTGAATGGTATTAAAAGCAGATGAGAAATCAATGAATAAAAGCCTTGCATGTGTTCCCTTTCCCTCAAGATGTTTAAGAAGCAGATTCATTAAGGTGACTGTGGCATCCTCTACTCCTCGGTGTGGTCTGTAGGCAAACTGCAGAGGATCCACGTCACACACTGTCTTCTTTAAAATTTCAGACCTCACCAATTTTTCAAATGATTTCATCACAATGGATGTAAGAGCAATGTTTCTAAAATCATTCAAAGTTTTTGGACAATTGCTCTTTGGAACAGGGACGACTACAGCGTCCTTCCAACATTTGGGGACATGCTGAGTCTGTAAAGACTTATTAAAAATAGTTGTTTGGCACATGATTTGAGCAGACAACCACAGATGTTACCTGGTCCCTGACTCTTGTTTATCTTTATGGAGGAAAAGGCCTTCACAATATCTATGTGAAGCATGTACCACCGGCAGATAGAAGAAGTGGCTGACATAGAGAAATCCTACCAATGGCTGGACAAGGCTGGACTGACAGACAGCACAGAGGCACTAATCATGGCAGCACAAGAGTAAGCTCTAAGCACAAGATCAGTAGAGGCTGGGTTTGTACCACACCAGGCAGGACCCCAGGTGCAGGCTGTGCAGAGATGCTCCTGAGACAGTCCAGCACATAGCCGTAAAAATATTGAAAATGTACATATCAAGATTAACAGATGGATCATTGAAAGAGTTCAACACACAAAATTTCTAGGAATATATATTGATGAATTCTTAAATTTCAAAAAGCATATTGATGAATTGACAACTAAATTATCTAAACAGGTTGGCTTGTTTTATAGACTCCGACATTATCTCCCTCTTGAAGCTCTCATAAGGTTGTATCATACCTTTTTTAGAACCACATTTGAATTACTGCAATATCATATGGTGTAACGTATCCAAGCTATCTTGATAAACTACTTGCTTTGCAGTAATTGAAGTAGCATTCCTGAAAACTAGGACGTCGGGGTAGACTGCCCTCAGTCCGCAGCAACGTAGGGATTATTCTGCCCTCAGTCCGCAGCAACGTAGGGATTATTCTGCCCTCGATAGTTGCTGTTCCTATATTCTGTGCACCAAATTAAACCAATTTTTTTCCTTTTACAGAACAGCTCATAACAACAACATTGGTAATAAGTGAAACTTTGTAGTGTTACGGCTGCGTGCCGTTTTGTCTGTGTGTGTCTCTCTCTCTCTCTCTCTCTCTACAGCAGGGGCGTCTCCACCTAATCAGGGCCACAAGATATAAAGAGGCGGGATAGGAGGCGGTCCGGAGGAGATGCAGAGAGTGGTGGTGGAAGCTGTCTGGGTTTTGGTGGCTCGAGACACTGTAGTGTTACTCCTGTGGAGAGTGGTTTGTCTGTAGGCTGACCACAGATGTGATCCGGGGCTCCGGAGGGTTTTTTGGTAGGGTTTCTTTTCTCCTCTGATAAGATAAGTGACGTCTCCCGTTTGGAGATTGTTTTGTGTTTTTCCCCTTGTTGGCTTCTCATCTCCCGTTGGGAGATTGTTTTGTGTTTTTCCCCTTATAGGCTTTCCGTCTCCAGTTTGGGGATTGTTTTATGTTGTGGCCGTTTTTGGTTTTTTTTCTTAAATAAACCTTATTTGTTTTATGAACGAATCTGGTTTCATTTGGTTCTTTCTTGATTGTATGTTGCTCCCTTGTCCCCTAGGCCCGCGGGACATAACAGGAGTAACAGTAACAGAAGTAACAGTAACAGAAGTAGCATTCCTGAACACTAGGACGTCGGGGTAGACTGCCCTCAGTCCGCAGCAACGTAGGGATTATTCTGCCCTCGATAGTTGCTGTTCCTATATTCTGTGCACCAAATTAAAATATTTTTTTCCTTTTACAGAACAGCTCATAACAACAACATTGGTAATAAGTGAAACTTTGGAGTAACAGTAATAGAAGTAGCATTCCTGAACACTAGGATGTCGGGGTAGACTGCCCTCAGTCTGCAGCAACGTAGGGATTATTCTGCCCTCGATAGTTGCTGTCCCTATATTCTGTGCACCAAATTAAACCAATTTTTTCCTTTTACCGAACAGCTCATAACAACAACATTGGTAATAAGTGAAACTTTGGAGTAACAGTAACAAAAGTAGCATTCCTAACCACTAGGACGTCGGGGTAGACTGCCCTCAGTCCGCAGCAACGTAGGGATTATTCTGCCCTCGATAGTTGCTGTTCCTATATTCTGTGCACCAAATTAAACCAATTTTTTTCCTTTTACAAAACAGCTGATAACAACAACATTGACAATAATTGAAACTTTGGAGTAACAGTAACAGAAGTAGCATTCCTGAACACTAGGACGTCGGGGTAGACTGCCCTCAGTCCACAGCAACGTAGGGATTATTCTGCCCTCGATAGTTGCTGTCCCTATATTCTGTGCACCAAATTAAACTAATTTTTTTCCTTTTACAGACAGCGCATAACAAAAACATTGGTGATAAGTGAAACTTTGGTGTAACAATAATAGAAATAACATTCCTGAACACTAGGACGTCGGGGTAGACTACCCTCAGTCCGCAGCAACGTCGGGATTATTCTGCCCTCGATAGTTGCTGTTCCTATATTCTGTGCACCAAATTAAACCAATTTTTTTCCTTTTACAAAACAGCTCATAACAACAACATTGGTAATAAGTGAAACTTTGTAGTGTTACGGCTGCGTGCCGTTTTGTCTGTGTGTGTCTCTCTCTCTCTCTGTACAGCAGGGGCGTCTCCACCAAATCAGGGCCGCAAGATATAAAGAGGCGGGATAGGAGGCGGTCCGGAGGAGATGCAGAGAGTGGTGGTGGAAGCTGTCTGGGTTTTGGTGGCTCGAGACACTGTAGTGTTACTCCTGTGGAGAGTGGTTTGTCTGTAGGCTGACCACAGATGTGATCCGGGGCTCCGGAGGGTTGTTTGGTAGGGTTTCTTTTCTCCTCTGATAAGATAAGTGACGTCTCCAGTTTGGAGATTGTTTTGAGTTTTTCCCCTTATAGGCTTTCCGTCTCCGGTTTGGGGATTGTTTTATGTTGTGGCCGATTTTGTTTTTTTTCTTAAATAAACCTTATTTGTTTTATGAACGAATCTGGTTTCATTTGGTTCTTTCTTGATTGTATGTTGCTCCCTTGTCCCCTAGGCCCGCGGGACATAACAGGAGTAACAGTAACAGAAGTAACAGTAACAGAAGTAGCATTCCTGAACACTAGGACGTCGGGGTAGACTGCCCTCAGTCCGCAGCAACGTAGGGATTATTCTGCCCTCGATAGTTGCTGTTCCTATATTCTGTGCACCAAATTAAAATATTTTTTTCCTTTTACAAAACAGCTCACAATGACAACATTGACAATAATTGAAACTTTGGAGTAACAATAATAGAATTAGCATTCCTGAACACTAGGACGTCGGGGTAGACTGCCCTCAGTCCGCAGCAACGTAGGGATTATTCTGCCCTCGATAGTTGCTGTCCCTATATTTTGTGCACCAAATTAAACCAATTTTTTTCCTTTTACAAAACAGCTCATAATGACAACATTGGTAATAAGTGAAACTTTGGAGTCAAAGTTACAGAAGTAGCATTCCTGAACACTAGGACGTCGGGGTAGACTGCCCTCAGTCCGCAGCAACGTAGGGATTATTCTGCCCTCGATAGTTGCTGTCCCTATATTCTGTGCACCAAATTAAACCAATTTTTTCCTTTTACCGAACAGCTCATAACAACAACATTGGTAATAAGTGAAACTTTGGAGTAACAGTAACAAAAGTAGCATTCCTAACCACTAGGACGTCGGGGTAGACTGCCCTCAGTCCGCAGCAACGTAGGGATTATTCTGCCCTCGATAGTTGCTGTTCCTATATTCTGTGCACCAAATTAAACCAATTTTTTTCCTTTTACAAAACAGCTGATAACAACAACATTGACAATAATTGAAACTTTGGAGTAACAGTAACAGAAGTAGCATTCCTGAACACTAGGACGTCGGGGTAGACTGCCCTCAGTCCGCAGCAACGTAGGGATTATTCTGCCCTCGATAGTTGCTGTTCCTATATTCTGTGCACCAAATTAAACCAATTTTTTTCCTTTTACAGAACAGCACATAACAACAACATTGGTAATAACTGAAATTTTGGAGTAAAAGTAACAGAAGTAGCATTCCTAACCACTAGGACGTCGGGGTAGACTGCCCTCAGTCCACAGCAACGTAGGGATTATTCTGCCCTCCATAGTTCCTGTTCCTATATTCTGTGCACCAAATTAAACCAATTTTTTCCTTTTACCAAACAGCTCATAACAACAACATTGGTAAACAGTGAAACTTTGGAGTAACAGTAACAAAAGTAGCATTCCTAACCACTAGGACGTCGGGGTAGACTGCCCTCAGTCCGCAGCAACGTAGGGATTATTCTGCCCTCGATAGTTGCTGTTCCTATATTCTGTGCACCAAATTAAACCAATTTTTTTCCTTTTACAAAACAGCTGATAACAACAACATTGACAATAATTGAAACTTTGGAGTAACAGTAACAGAAGTAGCATTCCTGAACACTAGGACGTCGGGGTAGACTGCCCTCAGTCCACAGCAACGTAGGGATTATTCTGCCCTCGATAGTTGCTGTTCCTATATTCTGTGCACCAAATTAAACCAATTTTTTTCCTTTTACAGAACAGCTCATAACAACAACATTGGTAATAAGTGAAACTTTGTAGTGTTACGGCTGCGTGCCGTTTTGTCTGTGTGTGTCTCTCTTTCTCTCTCTCTCTCTACAGCAGGGGCGTCTCCACCAAATCAGGGCCGCAAGATATAAAGAGGCGGGATAGGAGGCGGTCCGGAGGAGATGCAGAGAGTGGTGGTGGAAGCTGTCTGGGTTTTGGTGGCTCGAGACACTGTAGTGTTACTCCTGTGGAGAGTGGTTTGTCTGTAGGCTGACCACAGATGTGATCCGGGGCTCCGGAGGGTTGTTTGGTAGGTTTTCTTTTCTCCTCTGATAAGATAAGTGACGTCTCCAGTTTGGAGGTTGTTTTGTGTTTTTCCCCTTGTTGGCTTCTCATCTCCCGTTGGGAGATTGTTTTGAGTTTTTCCCCTTATAGGCTTTCCGTCTCCGGTTTGGGGATTGTTTTATGTTGTGGCCGTTTTTGGTTTTTTTTCTTAAATAAACCTTATTTGTTTTATGAACGAATCTGGTTTCATTTGGTTCTTTCTTGATTGTATGTTGCTCCCTTGTCCCCTAGGCCCGTGGGACATAACAGAAGTAACAGTAACAGAAGTAGCATTCCTGAACACTAGGATGTCGGGGTAGACTGCCCTCAGTCCGCAGCAACGTAGGGATTATTCTGCCCTCGATAGTTGCTGTCCCTATATTTTGTGCACCAAATTAAACCAATTTTTTTTCTTTTACAAAACAGCTCATAATGACAACATTGGTAATAAGTGAAACTTTGGAGTAACAATAACAGAAGTAGCATTCCTAACCACTAGGACGTCGGGGTAGACTGCCCTCAGTCCACAGCAACGTAGGGATTATTCTGCCCTCGATAGTTGCTGTTCCTATATTCTGTGCACCAAATTAAACCAATTTTTTTCCTTTTACAAAACAGCTCAAAACAACAACATTGACAATAATTGAAACTTTGGAGTAACAGTAACAGAAGTAGCATTCCTGAACACTAGGACGTCGGGGAAGACTGCCCTCAGTCCACAGCAACGTAGGGATTATTCTGCCCTCGATAGTTGCTGTTCCTATATGTTGTGCACCAAATTAAACGAATTTTTTTCTTTTTACCGAACAGCTCATAACAAAACATTGGTAATAAGTGAAACATTGGAGTAACAATAATAGAATTAGCATTCCTGAACACTAGGACGTCGGGGTAGACTGCCCTCAGTCCGCAGCAACGTAGGGATTATTCTGCCCTCGATAGTTGCTGTTCCTATATTCTGTGCACCAAATTAAACCATTTTTATTCCTTTTACAGAACAGCTCATAACAACATTGGTAATAAGTGAAACTTTGTAGTGTTACGGCTGCGTGCCGTTTTGTCTGTGTGTGTCTCTCTCGCTCTCTCTCGCTCTACAGCAGGGGCGTCTCCACCAAATCAGGGCCGCAAGATATAAAGAGGCGGGATAGGAGGCGGTCCGGAGGAGATGCAGAGAGTGGTGGTGGAAGCTGTCTGGGTTTTGGTGGCTCGAGACACTGTAGTGTTACTCCTGTGGAGAGTGGTTTGTCTGTAGGCTGACCACAGATGTGATCCGGGGCTCCGTAGGGTTGTTTGGTAGGGTTTCTTTTCTCCTCTGATAAGATAAGTGACGTCTCCCTTTTGGAGGTTGTTTTGTGTTTTTCCCCTTGTTGGCTTCTCATCTCCCGTTGGGAGATTGTTTTGTGTTTTTCCCCTTATAGGCTTTCCGTCTCCGGTTTGGGGATTGTTTTATGTTGTGGCCGTTTTTGTTTTTTTTTTCTTAAATAAACCTTATTTGTTTTATGAACGAATCTGGTTTCATTTGGTTCTTTCTTGACTGTATGTTGCTCCCTTGTCCCCTAGGCCCGCGGGACATAACAGGAGTAACAGTAACAGAAGTAACAGTAACAGAAGTAGCATTCCTGAACACTAGGACGTCGGGGTAGACTGCCCTCAGTCCGCAGCAACGTAGGGATTATTCTGCCCTCGATAGTTGCTGTCCCTATATTCTGTGCACCAAATTAAACCAATTTTTTTCCTTTTACAGAACAGCACATAACAACAACATTGGTAATAACTGAAATTTTAGAGTAAAAGTAACAGAAGTAGCATTCCTAACCACTAGGACGTCGGGGTAGACTGCCCTCAGCCCGCAGCAACGTAGGGATTATTCTGCCCTCGATAGTTGCTGTTCCTATATTCTGTGCACCAAATTAAACCAATTTTTTCCTTTTACCGAACAGCTCATAACAACATTGGTAATAAGTGAAACTTTGGAGTAACAGTAACAGAAGTAGCATTCCTGAACACTAGGACGTCAGGGTAGACTGCCCTCAGTCCACAGCAACGTAGGGATTATTCTGCCCTCGATAGTTGCTGTTCCTATATTCTGTGCACCAAATTAAACCAATTTTTTTCCTTTTACAAAACAGCTGATAACAACAACATTGACAATAATTGAAACTTTGGAGTAACAGTAACAGAAGTAGCATTCCTGAACACTAGGACGTCGGGGTAGACTGCCCTCAGTCCACAGCAACGTAGGGATTATTCTGCCCTCGATAGTTGCTGTCCCTATATTCTGTGCACCAAATTAAACCAATTTTTTTCCTTTTACAAAACAGCTCATAACAACAACATTGGTAATAAGTGAAACTTTGTAGTGTTACGGCTGCGTGCCGTTTTGTCTGTGTGTGTCTCTCTCTCTCTCTCTCTCTCTCTCTACAGCAGGGGCGTCTCCACCAAATCAGGGCCGCAAGATATAAAGAGGCGGGATAGGAGGCGGTCCGGAGGAGATGCAGAGAGTGGTGGTGGAAGCTGTCTGGGTTTTGGTGGCTCGAGACACTGTAGTGTTACTCCTGTGGAGAGTGGTTTGTCTGTAGGCTGACCACAGATGTGATCCGGGGCTCCGGAGGGTTGTTTGGTAGGTTTTCTTTTCTCCTCTGATAAGATAAGTGACGTCTCCAGTTTGGAGGTTGTTTTGTGTTTTTCCCCTTGTTGGCTTCTCATCTCCCGTTGGGAGATTGTTTTGAGTTTTTCCCCTTATAGGCTTTCCGTCTCCGGTTTGGGGATTGTTTTATGTTGTGGCCGTTTTTGTTTTTTTTCTTAAATAAACCTTATTTGTTTTATGAACGAATCTGGTTTCATTTGGTTCTTTCTTGATTGTATGTTGCTCCCTTGTCCCCTAGGCCCGCGGGACATAACAGGAGTAACAGTAACAGAAGTAACAGTAACAGAAGTAGCATTCCTGAACACTAGGACGTCGGGGTAGACTGCCCTCAGTCCGCAGCAACGTAGGGATTATTCTGCCCTCGATAGTTGCTGTTCCTATATTCTGTGCACCAAATTAAAATATTTTTTTTCCTTTTACAAAACAGCTCACAATGACAACATTGGTAATAAGTGAAACTTTGGAGTAACAATAATAGAATTAGCATTCCTGAACACTAGGACGTCGGGGTAGACTGCCCTCAGTCCGCAGCAACGTAGGGATTATTCTGCCCTCGATAGTTGCTGTCTCTATATTCTGTGCACCAAATTAAACCAATTTTTTCCTTTTACCAAACAGCTCATAACAACAACATTGGTAAACAGTGAAACTTTGGAGTAACAGTAACAAAAGTAGCATTCCTAACCACTAGGACGTCGGGGTAGACTGCCCTCAGTCCGCAGCAACGTAGGGATTATTCTGCCCTCAGTCCGCAGCAACGTAGGGATTATTCTGCCCTCGATAGTTGCTGTTCCTATATTCTGTGCACCAAATTAAACCAATTTTTTTCCTTTTACAGAACAGCTCATAACAACAACATTGGTAATAAGTGAAACTTTGTAGTGTTACGGCTGCGTGCCGTTTTGTCTGTGTGTGTCTCTCTCTCTCTGTACAGCAGGGGCGTCTCCACCTAATCAGGGCCACAAGATATAAAGAGGCGGGATAGGAGGCGGTCCGGAGGAGATGCAGAGAGTGGTGGTGGAAGCTGTCTGGGTTTTGGTGGCTCGAGACACTGTAGTGTTACTCCTGTGGAGAGTGGTTTGTCTGTAGGCTGACCACAGATGTGATCCGGGGCTCCGGAGGGTTGTTTGGTAGGGTTTCTTTTCTCCTCTGATAAGATAAGTGACGTCTCCCGTTTGGAGGTTGTTTTGTGTTTTTCCCCTTGTTGGCTTTCCGTTTCCGGTTTGGGGATTGTTTTATGTTGTGGCCGGGATTATTCTGCCTTTGATAGTTGCTGTTCCTATATTCTATAAACCAATTTAATCCACTGGGCCTATGCCTCCAAGTTCTCTTACTATCCTGGTATTGGTCGAACAGTCACACTTCTACAGCGTGTTTTGGTGGCCCATGATGCGGAAGGATATAAGACAATATGTATCAGCCTGTGCTTCTTGTGCCCCGAAAAAGTCTTCAAGTTCACCGCCTCCTGGGTTGCTGTATGGACGTCCAACTCCACGACGCCCCTGGTCTCACATCGCAGTGGACTTTGTTACCGGTCTCCCTCCATCATCAGGTAAATCGGTGGTGTGGCAAGAAGGAAGCCTGAAAAGCCAGGAGGTCCTGATTTTCTGTGTGTGGTAAGTGAAATGTTTCACTGGCACTTGCCCACTTGGGCTCTTGAGCCTCCTGCACAGGTTTCAATGTAGATGCTGCAACACAAACAAAATGCAGTGAGTCTTCTGAGACTCTTAAATACACCTCCAAGACAAGATGTTGATTCTTAAACCTGCTGTAAGCAACATTTACTGGAAATTTTGAATAAACTGACATTTGATATGAGAGTCATAGTGATTCTTTGGGACATGACGAGGTTCTGTACATCAGCTCTTTTGTTTTGGAGGACACTTGTTTTGTCATGGTGGTAAAATTTACAGTGTTTTAAACATTTGTAATAACGCTGACCTTCACCTGAAGGTCTGAGTGAGCCGGTTTCTATTGTTTTAATTTGAATGTTTAGGAGTAGTCAAACTGCTCAACAAGTCTCAGTAAGGCCTAAAAATATTTCCCAAATATATTTGTCATCTGTTGAAATGCACAGAATTTACAATCTTTGTTCTGATCGAGTAAGATTCCGTTTTTGACTGGTTTTCACCGATTTCATATGAAAAACAAAATCACTGTGATTTCCAGAAATCTCTTCTTACCTGTGCTTTGGACTTTCCTGTTCTTTTTGCCCTAAAAACAAACACATTTGACTTGTGAGCCATGAGCTGATTCAAAGTGTGCCGTGACAGGGTGGGGTGGGGGTTCTGTGCGGTTTGTGCAGAAAAATAAAAAGCCTGTTTGGGATCCTGTGGCACACATTCATAGGATGTTTTGATCCTCTTAGAATGGGACAGACATCACACAGAACTAAACTAAGGACAAGTATTATGTGAGAACTCTAAAACTAACTGATTGTGGCAGGTAATTTACCTGCTACAATCAGTTAGTTTTAGAGTGTTTAACTAAAACTTTAAGTATTTAAAAAAAGAAGTCAAATACCTTTAAAAGTCTTGTATTCATAAACTAACTGAAAACTAGCCACAGTTTTTACTTTGTACTTTGTTCTGTAACACAATCAGAGTCAAATATAATGCACTGTTACACATGCAGTTACCCAGTTATACATAATTACACAATATTGATTTGTTTTCAGTTGTGTATACAGTATATGTATGGTTTGATAACCGAACTATATTGCAGAGGGAAATATTGTACATTTAACAGCTGTTACAACAGGTTACTCTGCAGATTAACGTTTTACATGGATTCCTGTTACAAACTAATGATATGATGCACTGTTGGAGATTAAATCATCCCCAAAGTGGATTAACATATGCTTTTGCATATGTACACTGTGTGACATATGCTGTTGCTTTACAGATATTTTTCTGATAATACTGCTGCCCTTTTTGTTCAATTTTAAATTAAATTCTTGTATTTTTTTCTTTTAATTTGTTAAAATCATGCAAATGGCTTCATTCACTGCTCTACCACACATCTCAAAGACTCAAACTGAACTTTCTACACTTTGTGTTCAGGTTGAAGGACACAGCAAACAGCCAGCCACAAGATTTTGGGATAATATTTGGGCATAACACAAATTGTGAGTTAAAAAACAAACGTAAATGACCTTAAAACTATCCATTAAGTACTCACCAAATATTTTCAATGATGGTTCTGTTCTTGTTTAACAAAATGTCGGTGTTTGCAGCTCCAAGAAGTTTGTGTTTACACACTCAGGTTCCTTGGTGACATGAATCTTGTCAGCCTAAAGAAAGTGCTTTCATGTGCCACGTTCTAGAAAGCACTATAAGTTACATTGTGACATCACTTCTGAACATTCCATTCCACTCCTGTCTGTTTGAGCCTGTCCTCCTTCAAAAAATGACTTATTGGTTTGCAACAGAAACAAGCAACCAGGTCTATGAAATATATATATATATATATATATATATATATATATATATATATATATATATATATATATATATATATATATATATATATATATATATATATATATATATATATATGAATTTAGTACAACTGAATGTGTTCAATATGACAGCATTAATAATGAGGATAAACTGATATAACACATATACAAACAGGTCTCTCTTGCAAATGAGACACTGAGTCTCAATGGGACTACCTGTATAAATAAAGGTTAAAAAAAAAAAATACATCTATAAAACTTCTTCCACCCCTGTTTAAGCCATAACTAAATGTAACTACTTAAAAATGAACTGTCATGTCCTGGGCCATGTCCCCAGCTTTTTGTGTTTAGTTCTGGTTTCACTGAGGTTTGTTATATCCTAGTTTGTTTTGGGTTTTGATTATTCATCTTAGTTTCCTGTCTTGTTAATTTTGGCTTAGTTCCTTTTGTTCCTGTCTCCCCTGCATCTGTCCTGTGTCTGTGTGTTTCCTGTTTTACTTTGATAGTCCTGTGTTCCTGGTGATTTGTGTTTAGTTTTGTGTCCCCATGTCTCGTCTGGTTAATTATATTAAGCTTTGCCCCTCACCTGTTGCCTGTTCCCTGATTACCTAGTGTGTGTATTTAAGTGCTCAGTCTGTGTCTGTTCCTTGTTGTGTTGTCTATGTTTCCTCCGCTGTGTCACCTTGCTCATTTGTTTTTTTAAGTTCTTGCTACTGTCCAGATCTGTATAGCTCTATTCATTCATCACCTCTCAGTAAACCACCTTTCATTTACATCTGCCTGTGATTCCTGCCTTTTGGGGTCACCCTGCTCCTGTCACACATCATGACATGGTCATACTGCATCTAATAAAAGCAGGTGCAAACCTACACATGAATTTACTCTGGAGGATTTTCTGATACTTACTTCGTCTGAGGTGAACTTTGGATCTTGAATATGTTTCTTTAATCCATTGGCAAATTTTAAAGCTTCAACATAATGGTGATAAAATAATGTCTTTTCATCAGTCGTAATGGGTGCTGAATTCATTTTATATCCTAAAAATAAAAACAACTGTTATTTCTTAGATTTAAAGATCCATTCTCAGTGTATGACACTTTTAATGATTGCTTAGGATCATTTTCATGAAACAGACACTATGTGCTAAATACAACAACCAATAAAAGCATTAAGATCAACAGCTCAGTTCAAAACAAAATGATCCAACAAGCCTCATTTTGTGATTTCAAAGTGTAGGTGAGCAGCAGCTCTGCAGTCAGTGTCTGACAGGAACCTTTCATGATGTTGAGGATGAGGCTAAGGATGGCTCCTCCTGCAGGGGGTGGGGGGAAGTACATCTGGTACTCTCCCAAAGGAACAGTCCACGCATCAGTCACTGTAACTTTATATGATGCCAAGTCCTGCAGTGTGAGTGTTCCTCCTGAAACACATTGAAACAAATGGTTCTGCTAACGCATCTTATAATCAAGACCTTTAATCAGAGTAGCTCACAGTGTATCCTGTGAGAGATCATGGCAGAGCTTTGCAGAGCCAATTGATTTATTCATTTGTAATTAGATCATTGTGTCTGGCAGACATAGAAAATGGTCAGAAAAGAGAGCAGGATGAAACCTGTCTGATGATACCTGCTTGCTGTATGTCATGGATTAAATCCTCTGCTATGCTTCCGTTGTAAAACACATCTGGCCCCTGCTTTGCAATCATCTCCAAAGTATCAGCCAGTTTCTCAAATTTCACAATATCACCGATTTTAAGCAGGTTCCCGTTCTCATCTGAATATAACTTCCTAAAAGACAAACACAGTGAGAGAAAGCTGAAACATTCATTGTTTGCTCCTCATGTTTTTGAACTCACATTTGGGTGTATTTCATACCGTAGTGACGTATTAGCAATGCGTGGGATCTGTAGACCTTGGACATAAGGAATAGGGAACCCCTCTCTGGCCAGTCGGATGGTCGGCTCAAAGACGGTGGCCCACGGCAACTTCCCGTAACGCCTGTGTGCCTCTGCATAACCTCGAATTTCCCCAGGAACCCCGATCCATCTGCTGTCTGGTGAGATAATTAATGGACAGTCAGTGCTGGAAAGTAACACATAGATTACACTCATGGTTTGAGTATAGTGTAAAAGCTTGACCTTTAATGCTCTGAGATGCCATGTCTTATAATTAAAAGGGAGCTGAATTTATTTCAACTCTACTACATTTCAGAGGGAAAGTGTACTTTTTAAATGTTGTGTCCATTTATAACTACTTACATTAGAGATAATTTTTCTGCATGTATATTCACCTTTGCTCTTTACTATATTTATATATTACATATTTTTTATGTATAATTATATGTTTACACTATTCTTGGTTTAACAATGTTTTCTGTATACATACTTTCTTCTCTGTTTATGCAGGTGCACATGTAGTGGCATAGCAAAGAACTCTGGGGCCTATACAGAAGCAGTCTCGGTGGGCCCCCTTCTTTTCTCTATCACAGCTACAATATCACTCACCGCAGCTATGAGTCTGGGTTTGGTGGTTGCCAGGAGAACGGTACTTGTCTGACTGCATTGTGCCAAGTGTAAATTTGAGTGGAGGGAGGATTATGGTGTGGGGTTGTTTTTCAGGACTTGGGTTCGGCCCCTTAGTTCCAGTGAAAGGAACTCTTAATGCTTCAGCATACCAAGACATTTTGGGCAATGTCATGCTCCCAACTTTGTGGGAACAGTTTGGGGATGGCCCCTTCCTGTTCCAACATGTCTGCGCACCAGTGCACAAAGCAGGTCCATAAAGACATGGATGAGCGAGTTTGGTCTGGAAGAACGTGACTGGCCTGCACAGAGTCCTGACCTCAGCCCGATAGAACACATTTGAGATGAATTAGAGCAGAGACTGAAAGCCAGGCTTTCTCCTCCAACATCAGTGTCTGACCTCACAAATGCACTTCTGGAAGAACCATCAAAAATGCCCATAAAACAATCAGAGAACTCACCACACGCTAGGACAGTTGACTGTGCAGCATATCACAACACATTTCCATTTGTTTTGAATACTAATGTGTTTAAATGAAGAAAAAAGCCATTTCCAAAGTCAAGAGTGCTGAGGCTCACTTAAAAGCCAGAAAATCCCTTGGGGCCCTCTTCCCCCAGTTGTCTCATAGCACCAGCATGTGAAATGATCCTGGCTAGAATTCTGTCTTCAACATACAAGAGAAAATAAAAAACAAACAGAACAGGCTGTTGGATATGAATATTATCCAGTCATATGTAAAGTGCTAATGTCAATAAGTGACCCACTTGCCACTGGGACACAAATTTCAATATAAGAGCAGTAAATTTAGCTCAGTAATGATTAAAATCACAAACTAACCACCTCCTGTTGCTAGTTTTAATTCACTTTTTTTAAATAAATAAATACATTTATGTAAATTAGTAATGAGTAATTTCAAACTGAATTTCTGTTATTACTGTGGCCCACCATGGGGCCACGGCCCATATGAGCTCACTTTGTGTCACATCTTGTGCATCATTTGAGGAAGGACCTGTTACTACTTCACTCTCTCTGGCTGTTTCTGAAATTGAGGACCATGTATTTTCATGGTGTTAATTTGTGCAAGGTTATTCTGCTAGCGTCACATCTGACACTGACTCACTGTCTTTACCAACTTGTGATAGCTGAACCCTTCTTAACCTTTTGTGCTCTGCTCACCTTTCTTTGGAAAGAAATTTGTTAACAACTGATTTCCCTGACTTTGCTTTTTCTCCCTCTCCTTTCTTTTCTTTTTGACATCCCAATTTTGCTTTGGGGAAAGACAACTCAGTGTGCATTAGCAGTCACATGTATAAGATAAATTAGATGTGCTGTAAAGGTGAGTCCAAGTGCAGATTGGACTAAATCATTGTGCATAATTTTTAAGTGTTGAGAGTAACATCAGAGCCTCCATTGTTTTTGGAATAATGTATTTAATTATTATAAGTTGCTTTGAAATAAAAATTGTTAACATAAACAAACTTTTCATTCCATTGCAAGAGTCCTTTCTGCTGTTGGGGTCCTAGGTAGTCAGTCCCACTTTTCCGCTGGTGATTACCAAGGTTATTATCATTAACGAAAATGAACTAAACAACAAAAACTAAAATTGAAAAAGATTTTTTTGTTAAACAAAATAAAGAACAGTAATTAAAAGATAAAAGGATAACTAACTGGAACGGCATTGTGTGTTTACAAAACTAACTAAAACGTAATGAAGTTACAGATCAAATGTCCTTTGATTTCCTGTTTATCAGCTTATGCAGCCTGTTAACTGGCCACGTCCGGACGTATGTAGTGCGTTTTATATGGCAGACTAGACCCTCCCATTTTGATTGACACTTCATTCGGTCAATCATGTAACTGGACGCACCAAAATCACCTGAAAAAGCTACATGACTTTATTGGCTCTGGAAAAACCATTTCTTAACATGATTGGCCGAATGAGCTGTCAATCAAAATAGGAG
Organism: Archocentrus centrarchus; assembly: GCF_007364275.1. Taxonomy (NCBI): domain Eukaryota; kingdom Metazoa; phylum Chordata; class Actinopteri; order Cichliformes; family Cichlidae; genus Archocentrus; species Archocentrus centrarchus. Next base: position 31,494,217 of record NC_044361.1, on the reverse strand, counting down.
GGTCTAGCCTGCTATATGCATTACGTACGTCTGGCGGACGGGATGTGGCCAGTTAACAGGCTACGAAATGGGTTTTCTAGAGCCAATAGTAACCAGAGGCCATCACGTAGCTTTTTCAGGTGATTTTGGTGCGGCCAGTTAACGAGTTAATATGAAATAATTTTTTCCACTCTAGCAGTTTTAGCGGCACCTCACTGTGTGTGTGTTGTGCATTTGTTGTGCAGTATAGTGAGTCGGTTAATAACAATACAGACATGAAAAAAAAACTAAGACAAAACATGTTAAAAACAAATACCCCATATAAGAACAAATATGAACAAATGTAATAAAAAACAAAACATGACGAGACATTTAAAAAAATTAGTAAAAAACACAGCATGGGGTTAAAATTTGTTAAAACCTATGGCTGTAGGAACAAAACTTTTAAAACGCGTGGTTTTACATTTGGGCATTTTATATTTGCGTCCTGACGGGAGAAGCTGGAACTCACAGTGCAAAGGGTGAGAAGTGTCCTTTAAGATTGATCTGGAGATCCTCTGTACCTGCCCAGAGTACAGAGATTCTAGATGTAACTTCAGCTCTCCCGTCAGCTCACGGCACCGCTGTACTATTTGGTTCAGGTAATTCTTATTTTTAAGAGGCAGATTACCGAACTATGCCACTAAGCAAAAGGATAAAACTGATTCTATAAAAGCATGATAAAACAGGGTCAGCAGTGTTTTGTCAGTAACACTGCTGTCACCAATAACAGGTGACAGATGACAGTTTCCTGAAGCAATGAAGATGCTGATTCCCTTTTTTTATACAGCTTCACAGTTTGCCTCAAAAGTCAGTTTACTGTCAATAATTGTGCCAAGATATTTATATGTTATTTATATGTTACATTCTACTGCCTGACCCTTTATAAGAGTGAGTTCCTGTGCCTGAGTGAGTTTCCTAAAATCAATGAGCATATCTTTAATTTTTGGATATTCATCTGCAGAAAAGATTCATCACACCACTGAACAAAGTCCTGAATGACTGGACCATGGTGAGTTTCACTGCCTGTCAGCAGACTAACAATAACTGAATCATCTGCATACTTTAAAATGAATCTGTCCTCCCTGCTGCTACGACACATGTTTGTATAAAGAATGAACAGAAGAGGTGACAGAACACATCTTTGTGGGGAGCCAGTGGAGGAACAGACCTGATCAGACAGAGAGCCATTCACTCTCACTCTCAGTGTTCTGTTTGTTAAGAAATCTAAAATCCAACCCACAAGAATAAAACTTAAAGTAAAATGTTCTAAAAGCTTCTGTGTGACAATGTGGGGTTGAATGGTATTAAAAGCAGATGAGAAATCAATGAATAAAAGCCTTGCATGTGTTCCCTTTCCCTCAAGATGTTTAAGAAGCAGATTCATTAAGGTGACTGTGGCATCCTCTACTCCTCAGTGTGGTCTGTAGGCAAACTGCAGAGGATCCACGTCACACACTGTCTTCTTTAAAATTTCAGACCTCACCAATTTTTCAAATGATTTCATCACAATGGATGTAAGAGCAATGTTTCTAAAATCATTCAAAGTTTTTGGACAATTGCTCTTTGGAACAGGGACGACTACAGCGTCCTTCCAACATTTGGGGACATGCTGAGTCTGTAAAGACTTATTAAAAATAGTTGTTTGGCACATGATTTGAGCAGACAACCACAGATGTTACCTGGTCCCTGACTCTTGTTTATCTTTATGGAGGAAAAGGCCTTCACAATATCTATGTGAAGCATGTACCACCGGCAGATAGAAGAAGTGGCTGACATAGAGAAATCCTACCAATGGCTGGACAAGGCTGGACTGACAGACAGCACAGAGGCACTAATCATGGCAGCACAAGAGCAAGCTCTAAGCACAAGATCAGTAGAGGCTGGGTTTGTACCACACCAGGCAGGACCCCAGGTGCAGGCTGTGCAGAGATGCTCCTGAGACAGTCCAGCACATAACCGTAAAAAAATTAAAAATGTACATATCAAGATTAACAGATGGATCATTGAAAGAGTTCAACACACAAAATTTCTAGGAATATATATTGATGAATTCTTAAATTTCAAAAAGCATATTGATGAATTGACAACTAAATTATCTAAACAGGTTGGCTTGTTTTATAGACTCCGACATTATCTCCCTCTTGAAGCTCTCATAACGTTGTATCATACCTTTTTTAGAACCACATTTGAATTACTGCAATATCATATGGTGTAACGTATCCAAGCTATCTTGATAAACTACTTGCTTTGCAGTAATTGAAGTAGCATTCCTGAACACTAGGACGTCGGGGTAGACTGCCCTCAGTCCGCAGCAACGTAGGGATTATTCTGCCCTCAGTCCGCAGCAACGTAGGGATTATTCTGCCCTCAGTCCGCAGCAACGTAGGGATTATTCTGCCCTCAGTCCGCAGCAACGTAGGGATTATTCTGCCCTCAGTCCGCAGCAACGTAGGGATTATTTTGCCCTCGATAGTTGCTGTCACTATATTCTGTGCACCAAATTAAACCAATTTTTTTTCTTTTACAAAACAGCTCAAAACAACAACATTGACAATAATTGAAACTTTGGAGTAACAGTAACAGAAGTAGCATTCCTGAACACTAGGACGTCGGGGTAGACTGCCCTCAGTCCACAGCAACGTAGGGATTATTCTGCCCTCGATAGTTGCTGTTCCTATATTCTGTGCACCAAATTAAACCAATTTTTTTCCTTTTACAGAACAGCTCATAACAACATTGGTAATAAGTGAAACTTTGTAGTGTTACGGCTGCGTGCCGTTTTGTCTGTGTGTGTCTCTCTCTCTCTGTACAGCAGGGGCGTCTCCACCAAATCAGGGCCGCAAGATATAAAGAGGCGGGATAGGAGGCGGTCCGGAGGAGATGCAGAGAGTGGTGGTGGAAGCTGTCTGGGTTTTGGTGGCTCGAGACACTGTAGTGTTACTCCTGTGGAGAGTGGTTTGTCTGTAGGCTGACCACAGATGTGATCCGGGGCTCCGGAGGGTTGTTTGGTAGGGTTTCTTTTCTCCACTGTTAAGATAAGTGACGTCTCCCGTTTGGAGGTTGTTTTGTGTTTTTCCCCTTGTTGGCTTCTCATCTCCCGTTGGGAGATATTTTTGTGTTTTTCCCCTTATAGGCTTTCCGTCTCCGGTTTGGGGATTGTTTTATGTTGTGGCCGTTTTTGGTTTTCTTTCTTAAATAAACCTTATTTGTTTTATGAACGAATCTGGTTTCATTTGGTTCTTTCTTGATTGTATGTTGCTCCCTTGTCCCCTAGGCCCGCGGGACATAACAGGAGTAACAGTAACAGAAGTAACAGTAACAGAAGTAGCATTCCTGAACACTAGGACGTCGGGGTAGACTGCCCTCAGTCCGCAGCAACGTAGGGATTATTCTGCCCTCGATAGTTGCTGTTCCTATATTCTGTGCACCAAATTAAACCAATTTTTTTCCTTTTACAAAACAGCTCATAACAAAAGCATTGGTAATAAGTGAAACCTTGGAGTAACAATAACAGAAGTAGCATTCCTGAACACTAGGACGTCGGGGTAGACTGCCCTCAGTCCGCAGCAACGTAGGGATTTTTCTGCCCTCGATAGTTGCTGTCACTATATTCTGTGCACCAAATTAAACCAATTTTTTTTCTTTTACAAAACAGCTCAAAACAACAACATTGACAATAATTGAAACTTTGGAGTAACAGTAACAGAAGTAGCATTCCTGAACACTAGGACGTCGGGGTAGACTGCCCTCAGTCCACAGCAACGTAGGGATTATTCTGCCCTCGATAGTTGCTGTTCCTATATTCTGTGCACCAAATTAAACCAATTTTTTTTCCTTTTACAGAACAGCTCATAACAACAACATTGGTAATAAGTGAAACTTTGTAGTGTTACGGCTGCGTGCCGTTTTGTCTGTGTGTGTCTCTCTCTCTCTCTGTACAGCAGGGGCGTCTCCACCTAATCAGGGCCACAAGATATAAAGAGGCGGGATAGGAGGCGGTCCGGCGGAGATGCAGAGAGTGGTGGTGGAAGCTGTCTGGGTTTTGGTGGCTCGAGACACTGTAGTGTTACTCCTGTGGAGAGTGGTTTGTCTGTAGGCTGACCACAAATGTGATCCGGGGCTCCGGAGGGTTGTTTGGTAGGGTTTCTTTTCTCCACTGATAAGATAAGTGACGTCTCCCGTTGGGAGATTGTTTTGTGTTTTTCCCCTTATAGGCTTTCCGTCTCCGGTTTGGGGATTGTTTTATGTTGTGGCCGTTTTTGGTTTTCTTTCTTAAATAAACCTTATTTGTTTTATGAACGAATCTGGTTTCATTTGGTTCTTTCTTGATTGTATGTTGCTCCCTTGTCCCCTAGGCCCGCGGGACATAACAGGAGTAACAGTAACAGAAGTAACAGTAACAGAAGTAGCATTCCTGAACACTAGGACGTCGGGGTAGACTGCCCTCAGTCCGCAGCAACGTAGGGATTATTCTGCCCTCGATAGTTGCTGTCCCTATATTCTGTGCACCAAATTAAAATATTTTTTTTCCTTTTACAAAACAGCTCATAACAAAAGCATTGGTAATAAGTGAAACCTTGGAGTAACAATAACAGAAGTAGCATTCCTGAACACTAGGACGTCGGGGTAGACTGCCCTCAGTCCGCAGCAACGTAGGGATTATTCTGCCCTCGATAGTTGCTGTCACTATATTCTGTGCACCAAATTAAACCAATTTTTTTTCTTTTACAAAACAGCTCATAACAACAACATTGGTAATAAGTGAAACTTTGGAGTAACAGTAACAGAAGTAACAGTAACAGAAGTAGCATTCCTGAACACTAGGATGTCGGGGTAGACTGCCCTCAGTCCGCAGCAACGTAGGGATTATTCTGCCCTCGATAGTTTCTGTTCCTATATTCTGTGCACCAAATTAAACCATTTTTTTTCCTTTTATAGAACAGCTCATAACAACATTGGTAATAAGTGAAACTTTGTAGTGTTACGGCTGCGTGCCGTTTTGTCTGTGTGTGTCTCTCTCTCTCTCTGTACAGCAGGGGCGTCTCCACCAAATCAGGGCCGCAAGATATAAAGAGGCGGGATAGGAGGCGGTCCGGAGGAGATGCAGAGAGTGGTGGTGGAAGCTGTCTGGGTTTTGGTGGCTCGAGACACTGTAGTGTTACTCCTTTGGAGAGTGGTTTGTCTGTAGGCTGACCACAGATGTGATCCGGGGCTCCGGAGGGTTGTTTGGTAGGGTTTCTTTTCTCCACTGATAAGATAAGTGACGTCTCCCGTTTGGAGGTTGTTTTGTGTTTTTCCCCTTGTTGGCTTCTCATCTCCCATTGGGAGATTGTTTTGTGTTTTTCCCCTTATATGCTTTCCGTCTCCGGTTTGGGGATTGTTTTATGTTGTGGCCGTTTTTGGTTTTTTTTCTTAAATAAACCTTATTTGTTTTATGAACGAATCTGGTTTCATTTGGTTCTTTCTTGATTGTATGTTGCTCCCTTGTCCCCTAGGCCCGCGGGACATAACAGGAGTAACAGTAACAGAAGTAACAGTAACAGAAGTAGCATTCCTGAACACTAGGACGTCGGGGTAGACTGCCCTCAGTCCGCAGCAACGTAGGCATTATTCTGCCCTCGATAGTTGCTGGTCCTATATTGTGTGCACCAAATTAAACCAATTTTTTTCCTTTTACAAAACAGCTCATAACAAAAACATTGACAATAATTGAAACTTTGGAGTAACAGTAACAGAAGTAGCATTCCTGAACACTAGGACGTCGGGGTAGACTGCCCTCAGTCCGCAGCAACGTAGGGATTATTCTGCCCTCGATAGTTGCTGTTCCTATATTCTGTGCACCAAATTAAAATATTTTTTTCCTTTTACAGAACAGCTCATAACAACAACATTGGTGATAAGTGAAACTTTGGAGTAATAGTAACAGAAGTAGCATTCCTGAACACTAGGACGTCGCAGTAGACTGCCCTCAGTCCGCAGCAACGTAGGGATTATTCTGCCCTCAATAGTTGCTGTCCCTATATTCTGTGCACCAAATTAAACCAATTTATTTCCTTTTACAAAACAGCTCATAATGACAACATTGTTAATAAGTAAAACTTTGGAGTAACAGTAACAGAAGTAGCATTCCTGAACACTAGGACGTCGGGGTAGACTGCCCTCAGTCCGCAGCAACGTAGGGATTATTCTGCCCTCGATAGTTGCTGTTCCTATATTCTGTGCACCAAATTAAACCAATTTTTTTCCTTTTACAAAACAGCTCATAATGACAACATTGTTAATAAGTAAAACTTTGGAGTAACAGTAACAGAAGTAGCATTCCTGAACACTAGGACGTCGGGGTAGACTGCCCTCAGTCCGCAGCAACGTAGGGATTATTCTGCCCTCGATAGTTGCTGTTCCTATATTCTGTGCACCAAATTAAACCAATTTTTTTCCTTTTACAGAACAGCTCATAACAACGACATTGGTGATAAGTGAAACTTTGGAGTAACAGTAATAGAAGTAGCATTCCTGAACACTAGGACGTCGGGGTAGACTGCCCTCAGTCCGCAGCAACGTAGGGATTATTCTGCCCTCGATAGTTGCTGTTCCTGTATTCTGTGCACCAAATTAAACCAATTTTTTTCCTTTTACAAAACAGCTCATAATGACAACTTTGTTACTAAGTAAAACTTTGGAGTAACAGTAACAGAAGTAGCATTCCTGAACACTAGGACATCGGGGTAGACTGCCCTCAGTCCGCAGCAACGTAGGGATTATTCTGCCCTCGATAGTTGCTGTTCCTATATTCTGTGCACCAAATTAAATCAATTTTTTTCCTTTTACAAAACAGCTCATAACAACAACATTGGTAATAAGTGAAACTTTGGAGTAACAGTAACAGAAGTAGCATTCCTGAACACTAGGACGTCGGGGTAGACTGCCCTCAGTCCGCAGCAATGTAGGGATTATTCTGCCCTCGATAGTTGCTGTTCCTATATTCTGTGCACCAAATTAAACCAATTTTTTTCCTTTTACAAAACAGCTGATAACAACAACATTGACAATAATTGAAACTTTGGAGTAACAGTAACAGAAGTAACATTCCTGAACACTAGGACGTCGGGGTAGACTGCCCTCAGTCCACAGCAACGTAGGGATTATTCTGCCCTCGATAGTTGCTGTTCCTATATTCTGTGCACCAAATTAAACCAATTTTTTTCCTTTTACCGAACAGCTCATAACAAAACATTGGTAATAAGTGAAACTTTGGAGTAACAATAATAGAAGTAACATTCCTGAACACTAGGACGTCGGGGTAGACTGCCCTCAGTCCGCAGCAACGTAGGGATTATTCTGCCCTCGATAGTTGCTGTCCCTATATTTTGTGCACCAAATTAAACCAAATTTTTTCCTTTTACAAAACAGCTCATAATGACAACATTGGTAATAAGTGAAACTTTGGAGTAACAGTAACAAAAGTAGCATTCGTAACCACTAGGACGTCGGGGTAGACTGCCCTCAGTCCGCAGCAACGTAGGGATTATTCTGCCCTCGATAGTTGCTGTTCCTATATTCTGTGCACCAAATTAAACCAATTTTTTTCCTTTTACAAAACAGCTCAAAACAACAACATTGACAATAATTGAAACTTTGGAGTAACAGTAACAGAAGTAGCATTCCTGAACACTAGGACGTCGGGGTAGACTGCCCTCAGTCCGCAGCAACGTAGGGATTATTCTGCCCTCGATAGTTGCTGTTCCTATATTCTGTGCACCAAATTAAACCAATTTTTTTCCTTTTACAGAACAGCTCATAACAACAACATTGGTGATAAGTGAAACTTTGGAGTAACAGTAATAGAAGTAGCATTCCTGAACACTAGGACGTCGGGGTAGACTGCCCTCAGTCCGCAGCAACGTAGGGATTATTCTGCCCTCGATAGTTGCTGTTCCTATATTCTGTGCACCAAATTAAACCAATTTTTTTCCTTTTACAGAACAGCTCATAACAACAACATTGGTGATAAGTGAAACTTTGGAGTAACAGTAATAGAAGTAGCATTCCTGAACACTAGGACGTCGGGGTAGACTGCCCTCAGTCCGCAGCAACGTAGGGATTATTCTGCCCTCGATAGTTGCTGTCCCTATATTCTGTGCACCAAATTAAACCAATTTTTTTCCTTTTACAAAACAGCTCAAAACAACAACATTGACAATAATTGAAACTTTGGAGTAACAGTAACAGAAGTAGCATTCCTGAACACTAGGACGTCGGGGTAGACTGCCCTCAGTCCACAGCAACGTAGGGATTATTCTGCCCTCGATAGTTGCTGTTCCTATATTCTGTGCACCAAATTAAACCAATTTTTTTCCTTTTACAAACAGCGCATAACAACAACATTGGTGATAAGTGAAACTTTGGAGTAACAATAATAGAAGTAACATTCCTGAACACTAGGACGTCGGGGTAGACTGCCCTCAGTCCGCAGCAATGTAGGGATTATTCTGCCCTCGATAGTTGCTGTTCCTATATTCTGTGCACCAAATTAAACCAATTTTTTTTCTTTTACAAAACAGCTCAAAACACCAACATTGACAATAATTGAAACTTTGGAGTAACAATAATAGAAGTAACATTCCTGAACACTAGGACGTCGGGGTAGACTGCCCTCAGTCCACAGCAACGTAGGGATTATTCTGCCCTCGATAGTTGCTGTTCCTATATTCTGTGCACCAAATTAAACTAATTTTTTTCCTTTTACAGACAGCGCATAACAACAACATTGGTGATAAGTGAAACTTTGGAGTAACAATAATAGAAGTAACATTCCTGAACACTAGGACGTCGGAGTAGACTGCCCTCAGTCCGCAGCAACGTAGGGATTATTCTGCCCTCGATAGTTGCTGTTCCTATATTCTGTGCACCAAATTAAAATATTTTTTTTCCTTTTACAGAACAGCTCATAACAACAACATTGGTAATAAGTGAAACTTTGTAGTGTTACGGCTGCGTGCCGTTTTGTCTGTGTGTGTCTCTCTCTCGCTCTACAGCAGGGGCGTCTCCACCTAATCAGGGCCACAAGATATAAAGAGGCGGGATAGGAGGCGGTCTGGAGGAGATGCAGAGAGTGGTGGTGGAAGCTGTCTGGGTTTTGGTGGCTTGAGACACTGTAGTGCTACTCCTGTGGAGAGTGGTTTGTCTGTAGGCTGACCACAGATGTGATCCGGGGCTCCGGAGGGTTGTTTGGTAGGTTTTCTTTTCCTCTCAGATAAGATAAGTGACGTCTCCAGTTTGGAGGTTGTTTTGTGTTTTTCCCCGTGTTGGCTTCTCATCTCCCGTTGGGAGATTGTTTTGTGTTTTTCCCCTTATAGGCTTTCCGTCTCCGGTTTGGGGATTGTTTTATGTTGTGGCCATTTTTGGTTTTTTTTCTTAAATAAACCTTATTTGTTTTATGAACGAATCTGGTTTCATTTGGTTCTTTCTTGACTGTATGTTGCTCCCTTGTCCCCTAGGCCCGCGGGACATAACAGGAGTAACAGTAACAGAAGTAACAGTAACAGAAGTAGCATTCCTGAACACTAGGACGTCGGGGTAGACTGCCCTCAGTCCGCAGCAACGTAGGGATTATTCTGCCCTCGATAGCTGCTGTTCCTATATGTTGTGCACCAAATTAAACCAATTTTTTTTCTTTTACAAAACAGCTCATAACAACAACATTGACAATAATTGAAACTTTGGAGTAACAGTAACAGAAGTAGCATTCCTGAACACTAGGACGTCGGGGTAGACTGCCCTCAGTCCACAGCAACGTAGGGATTATTCTGCCCTCGATAGTTGCTGTTCCTATATTCTGTGCACCAAATTAAACAAATTTTTTTCTTTTTACCGAACAGCTCATAACAAAACATTGGTAACAAGTGAAACCTTGGAGTAACAATAATAGAATTAGCATTCCTGAACACTAGGACGTCGGGGTAGACTACCCTCAGTCCGCAGCAACGTAGGGATTATTCTGCCCTCGATAGTTGCTGTTCCTATATTCTTTGCACCAAATTAAACCAATTTTTTTCCTTTTACAAAACAGCTCATAACAACAACATTGACAATAATTGAAACTTTGGAGTAACAGTAACAGAAGTAGCATTCCTGAACACTAGGACGTCGGGGTAGACTGCCCTCAGTCCGCAGCAACGTAGGGATTATTCTGCCCTCGATAGTTGCTGTTCTTATATTCTGTGCACCAAATTAAACCAATTTTTTTCCTTTTACAGAACAGCTCATAACAACAACATTGGTAATAAGTGAAACTTTGTAGTGTTACGGCTGCGTGCCGTTTTGTCTGTGTGTGTCTCTCTCTCTCTCTGTACAGCAGGGGCGTCTCCACCAAATCAGGGCCGCAAGATATAAAGAGGCGGGATAGGAGGCGGTCCGGAGGAGATGCAGAGAGTGGTGGTGGAAGCTGTCTGGGTTTTGGTGGCTCGAGACACTGTAGTGTTACTCCTGTGGAGAGTGGTTTGTCTGTAGGCTGACCACAGATGTGATCCAGGGCTCCGGAGGGTTGTTTGGTAGGTTTTCTTTTCCTCTCAGATAAGATAAGTGACGTCTCCCGTTTGGAGGTTGTTTTGTGTTTTTCCCCTTGTTGGCTTTCCGTCTCCGGTTTGGGGATTGTTTTATGTTGTGGCCGTTTTTGGTGTTTTTTCTTAAATAAACCTTATTTGTTTTATGAACGAATCTGGTTTCATTTGGTTCTTTCTTGATTGTATGTTGCTCTCTTGTCCCCTAGGCCCGCGGGACATAACAGGAGTAACAGTAACAGAAGTAACAGTAACAGAAGTAGCATTCCTGAACACTAGGACGTCGGGGTAGACTGCCCTCAGTCCGCAGTAACGTAGGGATTATTCTGCCCTCGATAGTTGCTGTTCCTATATTCTGTGCACCAAATTAAAATATTTTTTTTCCTTTTACAAAACAGCTCATAATGACAACATTGACAATAATTTAAACTTTGGAGAAACAGTAACAGAAGTAACATTCCTGAACACTAGGACGTCGGGGTAGACTGCCCTCAGTCCGCAGCAACGTAGGGATTATTCTGCCCTCGTTAGTTGCTGTCCCTATATTCTGTGCACCAAATTAAACCAATTTTTTTCCTTTTACAGACAGCGCATAACAACAACATTGGTGATAAGTGAAACTTTGGAGTAACAATAATAGAAGTAACATTCCTGAACACTAGGAAGTCCGGGTAGACTGCCCTCAGTCGGCAGCAACGTAGGGATTATTCTGCCCTCGATAGTTGCTGTTCCTATATTCTGTGCACCAAATTAAACCAATTTTTTTCCTTTTACAAAACAGCTCAAAACAACAACATTGACAATAATTGAAACTTTGGAGTAACAGTAACAGAAGTAGCATTCCTGAACACTAGGACGTCGGGGTAGACTGCCCTCAGTCCGCAGCAACGTAGGGATTATTCTGCCCTCGATAGTTGCTGTTCCTATATTCTGTGCACCAAATTAAAATATTTTTTTTCCTTTTCCAAAACAGCTCATAACAACAACATTGGTAATAAGTGAAACTTTGTAGTGTTACGGCTGCGTGCCGTTTTGTCTGTGTGTGTCTCTCTCTCTCTCTCTCTCGCTCTACAGCAGGGGCGTCTCCACCAAATCAGGGCCAGAAGATATAAAGAGGCGGGATAGGAGGCGGTCCGGAGGAGATGCAGAGAGTGGTGGTGGAAGCTGTCTGGGTTTTGGTGGCTCGAGACACTGTAGTGTTACTCCTGTGGAGAGTGGTTTGTCTGTAGAATGACCACAGATGTGATCCGGGGCTCAGGAGGGTTGTTTGGTAGGGTTTCTTTTCTCCTCTGATAAGATAAGTGACGTCTCCCGTTTGGAGGTTGTTTTGTGTTTTTCCCCTTGTTGGCTTCTCATCTCCCGTTGGGAGATTGTTTTGTGTTTTTCCCCTTATAGGCTTTCAGTCTCCAGTTTGGGGATTGTTTTATGTTGTGGCCGTTTTTGTTTTTTTTTCTTAAATAAACCTTATTTGTTTTATGAACGAATCTGGTTTCATTTGGTTCTTTCTTGATTGTATGTTGCTCCCTTGTCCTCTAGGCCCGCGGGACATAACAGGAGTAACAGTAACAGGAGTAACAGTAACAGAAGTAGCATTCCTGAACACTAGGACGTCGGGGTAGACTGCCCTCAGTCCACAGCAACGTAGGGATTATTCTGCCCTCGATAGTTGCTGTTCCTATATTCTGTGCACCAAATTAAACCAATTTTTTTTCCTTTTACAAAACAGCTCATAACAGCAACATTGACAATAATTGAAACTTTGGAGTAACAGTAACAGGAGTAACAGTAACAGAAGTAGCATTCCTGAACACTAGGACGTCGGGGTAGACTGCCCTCAGTCCGCAGCAACGTAGGGATTATTCTGCCCTCGATAGTTGCTGTTCCTATATTCTGTGCACCAAATTAAAATATTTTTTTTCCTTTTACAAAACAGCTCATAACAACAACATTGGTAATAAGTGAAACTTTGGAGTAACAGTAACAGAAGTAGCATTCCTGAACACTAGGACGTCGGGGTAGACTGCCCTCAGTCCGCAGCAACATAGGGATTATTCTGCCCTCGATAGTTGCTGTTCCTATATTCTATAAACCAATTTAATCCACTGGGCCTATGCCTCCAAGTTCTCTTACTATCCTGGTATTGGTCGAACAGTCACACTTCTACAGCGTGTTTTGGTGGCCCATGATGCGGAAGGATATAAGACAATATGTATCAGCCTGTGCTTCTTGTGCCCCGAAAAAGTCTTCAAGTTCACCGCCTCCTGGGTTGCTGTATGGACGTCCAACTCCACGACGCCCCTGGTCTCACATCGCAGTGGACTTTGTTACCGGTCTCCTGCCATCATCAGGTAAATCGGTGGTGTGGCAAGAAGGAAGCCTGAAAAGCCAGGAGGTCCTGATTTTCTGTGTGTGGTAAGTGAAATGTTTCACTGGCACTTGCCCACTTGGGCTCTTGAGCCTCCTGCATAGGTTTCAATGTAGATGCTGCAACACAAACAAAATGCAGTGAGTCTTCTGAGACTCTTAAATACACCTCCAAGACAAGATGTTGATTCTTAAACCTGCTGTAAGCAACATTTACTGGAAATTTTGAATAAACTGACATTTGATATGAGAGTCATAGTGATTCTTTGGGACATGACGAGGTTCTGTACATCAGCTCTTTTGTTTTGGAGGACACTTGTTTTGTCATGGTGGTAAAATTTACAGTGTTTTAAACATTTGTAATAACGCTGACCTTCACCTGAAGGTCTGAGTGAGCCGGTTTCTATTGTTTTAATTTGAATGTTTAGGAGTAGTCAAACTGCTCAACAAGTCTCAGTAAGGCCTAAAAATATTTCCCAAATATATTTGTCATCTGTTGAAATGCACAGAATTTACAATCTTTGTTCTGATCGAGTAAGATTCCGTTTTTGACTGGTTTTCACCGATTTCATATGAAAAACAAAATCACTGTGATTTCCAGAAATCTCTTCTTACCTGTGCTTTGGACTTTCCTGTTCTTTTTGCCCTAAAAACAAACACATTTGACTTGTGAGCCATGAGCTGATTCAAAGTGTGCCGTGACAGGGTGGGGTGGGGGTTCTGTGCGGTTTGTGCAGAAAAATAAAAAGCCTGTTTGGGATCCTGTGGCACACATTCATAGGATGTTTTGATCCTCTTAGAATGGGACTGACATCACACAGAACTAAACTAAGGACAAGTATTATGTGAGAACTCTAAAACTAACTGATTGTAGCAGGTAATTTACCTGCTACAATCAGTTAGTTTTAGAGTGTTTAACTAAAACTTTAAGTATTTAAAAAAAGAAGTCAAATACCTTTAAAAGTCTTGTATTCATAAACTAACTGAAAACTAGCCACAGTTTTTACTTTGTACTTTGTTCTGTAACACAATCAGAGTCAAATATAATGCACTGTTACACATGCAGTTACCCAGTTATACATAATTACACAATATTGATTTGTTTTCAGTTGTGTATACAGTATATGTATGGTTTGATAACCGAACTATATTGCAGAGGGAAATATTGTACATTTAACAGCTGTTACAACAGGTTACTCTGCAGATTAACGTTTTACATGGATTCCTGTTACAAACTAATGATATGATGCACTGTTGGAGATTAAATCATCCCCAAAGTGGATTAACATATGCTTTTGCATATGTACACTGTGTGACATATGCTGTTGCTTTACAGATATTTTTCTGATAATACTGCTGCCCTTTTTGTTCAATTTTAAATTAAATTCTTGTATTTTTTTCTTTTAATTTGTTAAAATCATGCAAATGGCTTCATTCACTGCTCTACCACACATCTCAAAGACTCAAACTGAACTTTCTACACTTTGTGTTCAGGTTGAAGGACACAGCAAACAGCCAGCCACAAGATTTTGGGATAATATTTGGGCATAACACAAATTGTGAGTTAAAAAACAAACGTAAATGACCTTAAAACTATCCATTAAGTACTCACCAAATATTTTCAATGATGGTTCTGTTCTTGTTTAACAAAATGTCGGTGTTTGCAGCTCCAAGAAGTTTGTGTTTACACACTCAGGTTCCTTGGTGACATGAATCTTGTCAGCCTAAAGAAAGTGCTTTCATGTGCCACGTTCTAGAAAGCACTATAAGTTACATTGTGACATCACTTCTGAACATTCCATTCCACTCCTGTCTGTTTGAGCCTGTCCTCCTTCAAAAAACGACTTATTGGTTTGCAACAGAAACAAGCAACCAGGTCTATGAAATATATATATATATATATATATATATATATATATATATATATATATATATATATATATATATGAATTTAGTACAACTGAATGTGTTCAATATGACAGCATTAATAATGAGGATAAACTGATATAACACATATACAAACAGGTCTCTCTTGCAAATGAGACACTGAGTCTCAATGGGACTACCTGTATAAATAAAGGTTAAAAAAAAAAAAATACATCTATAAAACTTCTTCCACCCCTGTTTAAGCCATAACTAAATGTAACTACTTAAAAATGAACTGTCATGTCCTGGGCCATGTCCCCAGCTTTTTGTGTTTAGTTCTGGTTTCACTGAGGTTTGTTATATCCTAGTTTGTTTTGGGTTTTGATTATTCATCTTAGTTTCCTGTCTTGTTAATTTTGGCTTAGTTCCTTTTGTTCCTGTCTCCCCTGCATCTGTCCTGTGTCTGTGTGTTTCCTGTTTTACTTTGATAGTCCTGTGTTCCTGGTGATTTGTGTTTAGTTTTGTGTCCCCATGTCTCGTCTGGTTAATTATATTAAGCTTTGCCCCTCACCTGTTGCCTGTTCCCTGATTACCTAGTGTGTGTATTTAAGTGCTCAGTCTGTGTCTGTTCCTTGTTGTGTTTTCTATGTTTCCTCCGCTGTGTCACCTTGCTCATTTGTTTTTTTAAGTTCTTGCTACTGTCCAGATCTGTATAGCTCTATTCATTCATCACCTCTCAGTAAACCACCTTTCATTTACATCTGCCTGTGATTCCTGCCTTTTGGGGTCACCCTGCTCCTGTCACACATCATGACATGGTCATACTGCATCTAATAAAAGGCAGGTGCAAACCTACACATGAATTTACTCTGGAGGATTTTCTGATACTTACTTCGTCTGAGGTGAACTTTGGATCTTGAATATGTTTCTTTAATCCATTGGCAAATTTTAAAGCTTCAACATAACGGTGATAAAATAATGTCTTTTCATCAGTCGTAATGGGTGCTGAATTCATTTTATATCCTAAAAATAAAAACAACTGTTATTTCTTAGATTTAAAGATCCATTCTCAGTGTATGACACTTTTAATGATTGCTTAGGATCATTTTCATGAAACAGACACTATGTGCTAAATACAACAACCAATAAAAGCATTAAGATCAACAGCTCAGTTCAAAACAAAATGATCCAACAAGCCTCATTTTGTGATTTCAAAGTGTAGGTGAGCAGCAGCTCTGCAGTCAGTGTCTGACAGGAACCTTTCATGATGTTGAGGATGAGGCTAAGGATGGCTCCTCCTGCAGGGGGTGGGGGGAAGTACATCTGGTACTCTCCCAAAGGAACAGTCCACGCATCAGTCACTGTAACTTTATATGATGCCAAGTCCTGCAGTGTGAGTGTTCCTCCTGAAACACATTGAAACAAATGGTTCTGCTAACGCATCTTATAATCAAGACCTTTAATCAGAGTAGCTCACAGTGTAGCCTGTGAGGGATCATGGCAGAGCTTTGCAGAGCCAATTGATTTATTCATTTGTAATTAGATCATTGTGTCTGGCAGACATAGAAAATGATCAGAAAAGAGAGCAGGATGAAACCTGTCTGATGATACCTGCTTGCTGTATGTCATGGATTAAATCCTCTGCTATGCTTCCGTTGTAAAACACATCTGGCCCCTGCTTTGCAATCATCTCCAAAGTATCAGCCAGTTTCTCAAATTTCACAATATCACCGATTTTAAGCAGGTTCCCGTTCTCATCTGAATATAACTTCCTAAAAGACAAACACAGTGAGAGAAAGCTGAAACATTCATTGTTTGCTCCTCATGTTTTTGAACTCACATTTTGGGTGTATTTCATACCGTAGTGACGTATTAGCAATGCGTGGGATCTGTAGACCTTGGACATAAGGAATAGGGAACCCTTCTCTGGCCAGTCGGATGGTCGGCTCAAAGACGGTGGCCCACGGCAACTTCCCGTAACGCCTGTGTGCCTCTGCATAACCTCGAATTTCCCCAGGAACCCCGATCCATCTGCTGTCTGGTGAGATAATTAATGGACAGTCAGTGCTGGAAAGTAACACATAGATTACACTCATGGTTTGAGTATAGTGTAAAAGCTTGACCTTTAATGCTCTGAGATGCCATGTCTTATAATTAAAAGGGAGCTGAATTTATTTCAACTCTACTACATTTCAGAGGGAAAGTGTACTTTTTAAATGTTGTGTCCATTTATAACTACTTACATTAGAGATAATTTTTCTGCATGTATATTCACCTTTGCTCTTTACTATATTTATATATTACATATTTTTTATGTATAATTATATGTTTACACTATTCTTGGTTTAACAATGTTTTCTGTATACATACTTTCTTCTCTGTTTATGCAGGGGCACATGTAGTGGCATAGCAAAGAACTCTGGGGCCTATACAGAAGCAGTCTCGGTGGGCCCCCTTCTTTTCTCTATCACAGCTACAATATCACTCACCGCAGCTATGAGTCTGGGTTTGGTGGTTGCCAGGAGAACGGTACTTGTCTGACTGCATTGTGCCAAGTGTAAATTTGAGTGGAGGGAGGATTATGGTGTGGGGTTGTTTTTCAGGACTTGGGTTCGGCCCCTTAGTTCCAGTGAAAGGAACTCTTAATGCTTCAGCATACCAAGACATTTTGGGCAATGTCATGCTCCCAACTTTGTGGGAACAGTTTGGGGATGGCCCCTTCCTGTTCCAACATGTCTGCGCACCAGTGCACAAAGCAGGTCCATAAAGACATGGATGAGCGAGTTTGGTCTGGAAGAACTTGACTGGCCTGCACAGAGTCCTGACCTCAGCCCGATAGAACACATTTGAGATGAATTAGAGCAGAGACTGAAAGCCAGGCTTTCTCCTCCAACATCAGTGTCTGACCTCACAAATGCACTTCTGGAAGAACCATCAAAAATGCCCATAAAACAATCAGTGAACTCACCACACGCTAGGACAGTTGACTGTGCAGCATATCACAACACATTTCCATTTGTTTTGAATACTAATGTGTTTAAATGAAGAAAAAAGCCATTTCCAAAGTCAAGAGTGCTGAGGCTCACTTAAAAGCCAGAAAATCCCTTGGGGCCCTCTTCCCCCAGTTGTCTCATAGCACCAGCATGTAAAATGATCCTGGCTAGAATTCTGTCTTCAACATACAAGAGAAAATAAAAAACAAACAGAACAGGCTGTTGGATATGAATATTATCCAGTCATATGTAAAGTGCTAATGTCAATAAGTGACCCACTTGCCACTGGGACACAAATTTCAATATAAGAGCAGTAAATTTAGCTCAGTAATGATTAAAATCACAAACTAACCACCTCCTGTTGCTAGTTTTAATTCACTTTTTTAAATAAATAAATACATTTATGTAAATTAGTAATGAGTAATTTCAAACTGAATTTCTGTTATTACTGTGGCCCACCATGGGGCCACGGCCCATATGAGCTCACTTTGTGTCACATCTTGTGCATCATTTGAGAAGGACCTGTTACTACTTCACTCTCTCTGGCTGTTTCTGAAATTGAGGACCATGTATTTTCATGGTGTTAATTTGTGCAAGGTTATTCTGCTAGCGTCACATCTGACACTGACTCACTGTCTTTACCAACTTGTGATAGCTGAACCCTTCTTAACCTTTTGTGCTCTGCTCACCTTTCTTTGGAAAGAAATTTGTTAACAACTGATTTCCCTGACTTTGCTTTTTCTCCCTCTCCTTTCTTTTCTTTTTGACATCCCAATTTTGCTTTGGGGAAAGACAACTCAGTGTGCATTAGCAGTCACATGTATAAGATAAATTAGATGTGCTGTAAAGGTGAGTCCAAGTGCAGATTGGACTAAATCATTGTGCATAATTTTTAAGTGTTGAGAGTAACATCAGAGCCTCCATTGTTTTTGGAATAATGTATTTAATTATTATAAGTTGCTTTGAAATAAAAATTGTTAACATAAACAAACTTTTCATTCCATTGCAAGAGTCCTTTCTGCTGTTGGGGTCCTAGGTATTCAGTCCCACTTTTCCGCTGGTGATTACCAAGGTTATTATCATTAACGAAAATGAACTAAACAACAAAAACTAAAATTGAAAAAGATTTTTTTGTTAAACAAAATAAAGAACAGTAATTAAAAGATAAAAGGATAACTAACTGGAACGGCATTGTGTGTTTACAAAACTAACTAAAACGTAATGAAGTTACAGATCAAATGTCCTTTGATTTCCTGTTTATCAGCTTATGCAGCCTGTTAACTGGCCACGTCCGGACGTATGTAGTGCGTTTTATATGGCAGACTAGACCCTCCCATTTTGATTGACACTTCATTCGGTCAATCATGTAACTGGACGCACCAAAATCACCTGAAAAAGCTACATGACTTTATTGGCTCTGGAAAAACCATTTCTTAACATGATTGGCCGAATGAGGGGTCAATCAAAATGGGAGGGTCTAGCCTGCTATATGTATTACGTACGTCTGGCGGACGGGACGTGGCCAGTTAACAGGCTACGAAATGGGTTTTCTAGAGCCAATAGTAACCAGAGGCCATCACGTAGCTTTTTCAGGTGATTTTGGTGCGGCCAGTTAACGAGTTAATATGAAATAATTTTTTCCACTCTAGCAGTTTTAGCGGCACCTCACTGTGTGTGTGTTGTGCATTTGTTGTGCAGTATAGTGAGTCGGTTAATAACAATACAGACATGAAAAAAAAACTAAGACAAAACATGTTAAAAACAAATACCCCATATAAGAACAAATATGAACAAATGTAATAAAAAACAAAACATGACGAGACATTTAAAAAAATTAGTAAAAAACACAGCATGGGGTTAAAATTTGTTAAAACCTATGGCTGTAGGAACAAAACTTTTAAAACGCGTGGTTTTATATTTGGGCATTTTATATTTGCGTCCTGACGGGAGAAGCTGGAACTCACAGTGCAAAGGGTGAGAAGTGTCCTTTAAGATTGATCTGGAGATCCTCTGTACCTGCCCAGAGTACAGAGATTCTAGATGTAACTTCAGCTCTCCCGTCAGCTCACGGCACCACTGTACTATTTGGTTCCGGTAATTCTTATTTTTAAGAGGCAGATTACCGAACTATGCCACTAAGCAAAAGGATAAAACTGATTCAATAAAAGCATGATAAAACAGGGTCAGCAGTGTTTTGTCAGTAACACTGCTGTCACCAATAACAGGTGACAGATGACAGTTTCCTGAGGCAATGAAGATGCTGATTCCCTTTTTTTATACAGCTTCACAGTTTGCCTCAAAAGTCAGTTTACTGTCAATAATTGTGCCAAGATATTTATATGTTATTTATATGTTACATTCTACTGCCTGACCCTTTATAAGAGTGAGTTCCTGTGCCTGAGTGAGTTTCCTAAAATCAATGAGCATATCTTTAGTTTTTTGGATATTCATCTGCAGAAAAGATTCATCACACCACTGAACAAAGTCCTGAATGACTGGACCATGGTGAGTTTCACTGCCTGTCAGCAGACTAACAATAACTGAATCATCTGCATACTTTAAAATGAATCTGTCCTCCCTGCTGCTACGACACGTTTGTATAAAGAATGAACAGAAGAGGTGACAGAACACATCTTTGTGGGGAGCCAGTGGAGGAACAGACCTGATCAGACAGAGAGCCATTCACTCTCACTCTCAGTGTTCTGTTTGTTAAGAAATCTAAAATCCAACCCACAAGAATAAAACTTAAAGTAAAATGTTCTAAAAGCTTCTGTGTGACAATGTGGGGTTGAATGGTATTAAAAGCAGATGAGAAATCAATGAATAAAAGCCTTGCATGTGTTCCCTTTCCCTCAAGATGTTTAAGAAGCAGATTCATTAAGGTGACTGTGGCATCCTCTACTCCTCAGTGTGGTCTGTAGGCAAACTGCAGAGGATCCACGTCACACACTGTCTTCTTTAAAATTTCAGACCTCACCAATTTTTCAAATGATTTCATCACAATGGATGTAAGAGCAATGTTTCTAAAATCATTCAAAGTTTTTGGACAATTGCTCTTTGGAACAGGGACGACTACAGCGTCCTTCCAACATTTGGGGACATGCTGAGTCTGTAAAGACTTATTAAAAATAGTTGTTTGGCACATGATTTGAGCAGACAACCACAGATGTTACCTGGTCCCTGACTCTTGTTTATCTTTATGGAGGAAAAGGCCTTCACAATATCTATGTGAAGCATGTACCACCGGCAGATAGAAGAAGTGGCTGACATAGAGAAATCCTACCAATGGCTGGACAAGGCTGGACTGACAGACAGCACAGAGGCACTAATCATGGCAGCACAAGAGCAAGCTCTAAGCACAAGATCAGTAGAGGCTGGGTTTGTACCACACCAGGCAGGACCCCAGGTGCAGGCTGTGCAGAGATGCTCCTGAGACAGTCCAGCACATAACCGTAAAAATATTGAAAATGTACATATCAAGATTAACAGATGGATCATTGAAAGAGTTCAACACACAAAATTTCTAGGAATATATATTGATGAATTCTTAAATTTCAAAAAGCATATTGATGAATTGACAACTAAATTATCTAAACAGGTTGGCTTGTTTTATAGACTCCGACATTATCTCCCTCTTGAAGCTCTCATAACGTTGTATCATACCTTTTTTAGAACCACATTTGAATTACTGCAATATCATATGGTGTAACGTATCCAAGCTATCTTGATAAACTACTTGCTTTGCAGTAATTGAAGTAGCATTCCTGAACACTAGGACGTCGGGGTAGACTGCCCTCAGTCCGCAGCAACGTAGGGATTATTCTGCCCTCAGTCCGCAGCAACGTAGGGATTATTCTGCCCTCGATAGTTGCTGTTCCTATATTCTGTGCACCAAATTAAACCAATTTTTTTCCTTTTACAGAACAGCTCATAACAACAACATTGGTAATAAGTGAAACTTTGTAGTGTTACGGCTGCGTGCCGTTTTGTCTGTGTGTGTCTCTCTCTCTCTCTCTCGCTCTACAGCAGGGGCGTCTCCACCTAATCAGGGCCACAAGATATAAAGAGGCGGGATAGGAGGCGGTCCGGAGGAGATGCAGAGAGTGGTGGTGGAAGCTGTCTGGGTTTTGGTGGCTCGAGACACTGTAGTGTTACTCCTGTGGAGAGTGGTTTGTCTGTAGGCTGACCACAGATGTGATCCGGGGCTCCGGAGGGTTGTTTGGTAGGGTTTCTTTTCTCCACTGATAAGATAAGTGACGTCTCCCATTTGGAGGTTGTTTTGTGTTTTTCCCCTTGTTGGCTTCTCATCTCCCGTTGGGAGATTGTTTTGTGTTTTTCCCCTCATTGTCATGATCCTGGGCCGGTGGCCCAGCGTTTTGAGTTTTCTTTTGTGTAGCTTTCTTTTGTTGTATTTTTCAGGTTGTGTTTCTTATATATTGTTTTGAGTATGCTGTTTAGTCTCCCTTGTTTTTGTGTATGTTCCCTTAAGTTTTCAGTGTTAGGTCTGCGTCTGTTATGTTTACTCAGTTCCTGTTTTATTTTGACGGTCTGTTTCCTGTGCTTTGTGTTTAGTTTTGCTTCCCCTTGTCATTAGGTTCATTTGGTTCACCTGTCGTCCCCTGCTGTTTCCACTTGCCCTAATCCCCTTCTGTATATTTAAGCCCTTTGTTTTCCCTCTGTTCCTTGTTCGGGTCCTCGTCAGTTTTGGCCTGTGTGTTTTGTCTTCGAGTTCCTAGTGTCTGCTTTTGAGTTTTCTGTTTTGTAACTGTTTGAGTTATCCAATAAACCTCCCTCTGAACCTGCTCTCGCCGTGTCCTGCACTGGGGTCCTCCCTGCCTTGCCCGCACACAGCCGTGACACTTATAGGCTTTCCGTCTCCGGTTTGGGGATTGTTTTATGTTGTGGCCGTTTTTGGTTTTTTTTCTTAAATAAACCTTATTTGTTTTATGAACGAATCTGGTTTCATTTGGTTCTTTCTTGATTGTATGTTGCTCCCTTGTCCCCTAGGCCCGCGGGACATAACAGGAGTAACAGTAACAGAAGTAACAGTAACAGAAGTAGCATTCCTGAACACTAGGACGTCGGGGTAGACTGCCCTCAGTCCGCAGCAACGTAGGGATTATTCTGCCCTCGATAGTTGCTGTTCCTATATTCTGTGCACCAAATTAAACCAATTTTTTTCCTTTTACAAAACAGCTCAAAACAACAACATTGACAATAATTGAAACTTTGGAGTAACAGTAACAGAAGTAGCATTCCTGAACACTAGGACGTCGGGGTAGACTGCCCTCAGTCCGCAGCAACGTAGGGATTATTCTGCCCTCGATAGTTGCTGTTCCTATATTCTGTGCACCAAATTAAACCATTTTTTTTCCTTTTACAGAACAGCTCATAACAACATTGGTAATAAGTGAAACTTTGTAGTGTTACGGCTGCGTGCCGTTTTGTCTGTGTGTGTCTCTCTCTCTCGCTCTACAGCAGGGGCGTCTCCACCAAATCAGGGCCGCAAGATATAAAGAGGCGGGATAGGAGGTGGTCCGGAGGAGATGCAGAGAGTGGTGGTGGAAGCTGTCTGGGTTTTGGTGGCTCGAGACACTGTAGTGTTACTCCTGTGGAGAGTGGTTTGTCTGTAGGCTGACCACAGATGTGATCCGGGGCTCCGGAGGGTTGTTTGGTAGGGTTTCTTTTCTCCTCTGATAAGATAAGTGACGTCTCCCGTTTGGAGGTTGTTTTGTGTTTGTCCCCTTATTGGCTTCTCATCTCCCGTTGGGAGATTGTTTTGTGTTTTTCCCCTTATAGGCTTTCCGTCTCCGGTTTGGGGATTGTTTTATGTTGTGGCCGTTTTTGTTTTTTTTTCTTAAAAAAACCTTATTTGTTTTATGAACGAATCTGGTTTCATTTGGTTCTTTCTTGATTGTATGTTGCTCCCTTGTCCCCTAGGCCCGCGGGACATAACAGGAGTAACAGTAACAGAAGTAACAGTAACAGAAGTAGCATTCCTGAACACTAGGACGTCGGGGTAGACTGCCCTCAGTCCGCAGCAATGTAGGGATTATTCTGCCCTCGATAGTTGCTGTTCCTATATTCTGTGCACCAAATTAAACCAATTTTTTTCCTTTTACAGAACATCTCATAACAACAACATTGGTAATAAGTGAAACTTTGGAGTAACAGTAACAAAAGTAGCATTCCTAACCACTAGGACGTCGGGGTAGACTGCCCTCAGTCCGCAGCAACGTAGGGATTATTCTGCCCTCGATAGTTGCTGTCCCTATATTCTGTGCACCAAATTAAAATATTTATTTTCCTTTTACAAAACAGCTCATAACAACAACATTGACAATAATTGAAACTTTGGAGTAACAGTAACACAAAGAGCATTCCTGAACACTAGGACGTCGGGGTAGACTGCCCTCAGTCCACAGCAACGTAGGGATTATTCTGCCCTCGATAGTTGCTGTTCCTATATTCTGTGCACCAAATTAAACCATTTTTTATCCTTTTACAGAACAGCTCATAACAACAACATTGGTGATAAGTGAAACTTTGGAGTAACAATAATAGAAGTAGCATTCCTGAACACTAGGACGTCGGGGTAGACTGCCCTCAGTCCGCAGCAACGTAGGGATTATTCTGCCCTCGATAGTTGCTGTTCCTATATTCTGTGCACCAAATTAAACCAATTTTTTTCCTTTTACAGAACATCTCATAACAACAACATTGACAATAATTGAAACTTTGGAGTAACAGTAACAGAAAGAGCATTCCTGAACACTAGGACGTCGGGGTAGACTGCCCTCAGTCCACAGCAACGTAGGGATTATTCTGCCCTCTATAGTTGCTGTTCCTATATTCTGTGCACCAAATTAAACCATTTTTTTTCCTTTTACAAAACAGCTCAAAACAACAACATTGACAATAATTGAAACTTTGGAGTAACAGTAACAGAAGTAGCATTCCTGAACACTAGGACGTCGGGGTAGACTGCCCTCAGTCCACAGCAACGTAGGGATTATTCT
This sequence comes from Archocentrus centrarchus, assembly GCF_007364275.1. Classification (NCBI taxonomy): domain Eukaryota; kingdom Metazoa; phylum Chordata; class Actinopteri; order Cichliformes; family Cichlidae; genus Archocentrus; species Archocentrus centrarchus. The sequence goes on along the minus strand of NC_044361.1, from coordinate 31,469,395 downwards.
GCCCTCGATAGTTGCTGTTCCTATATTCTGTGCACCAAATTAAACCAATTTTTTTTCCTTTTACAGAACAGCTCATAACAACAACATTGGTAATAAGTGAAACTTTGTAGTGTTACGGCTGCGTGCCGTTTTGTCTGTGTGTGTCTCTCTCTCTCTCTGTACAGCAGGGGCGTCTCCACCTAATCAGGGCCACAAGATATAAAGAGGCGGGATAGGAGGCGGTCCGGAGGAGATGCAGAGAGTGGTGGTGGAAGCTGTCTGGGTTTTGGTGGCTCGAGACACTGTAGTGTTACTCCTGTGGAGAGTGGTTTGTCTGTAGGCTGACCACAGATGTGATCCGGGGCTCCGGAGGGTTGTTTGGTAGGGTTTCTTTTCTCCACTGTTAAGATAAGTGACGTCTCCCGTTTGGAGGTTGTTTTGTGTTTTTCCCCTTGTTGGCTTCTCATCTCCCGTTGGGAGATTGTTTTGTGTTTTTCCCCTTATAGGCTTTCCGTCTCCGGTTTGGGGATTGTTTTATGTTGTGGCCGTATTTGGTTTTCTTTCTTAAATAAACCTTATTTGTTTTATGAACGAATCTGGTTTCATTTGGTTCTTTCTTGATTGTATGTTGCTCCCTTGTCCCCTAGGCCCGCGGGACATAACAGGAGTAACAGTAACAGAAGTAACAGTAACAGAAGTAGCATTCCTGAACACTAGGACGTCGGGGTAGACTGCCCTCAGTCCGCAGCAACGTAGGGATTATTCTGCCCTCGATAGTTGCTGTTCCTATATTCTGTGCACCAAATTAAAATATTTTTTTTCCTTTTACAAAACAGCTCATAACAACAACATTGGTGATAAGTGAAACTTTGGAGTAACAATAATAGAAGTAACATTCCTGAACACTAAGACGTCGGGGTAGACTGCCCTCAGTCCGCAGCAACGTAGGGATTTTTCTGCCCTCGATAGTTGCTGTTCCTATATTCTGTGCACCAAATTAAACCAATTTTTTTTCTTTTACAAAACAGCTCAAAACAACAACATTGACAATAATTGAAACTTTGGAGTAACAGTAACAGAAGTAGCATTCCTGAACACTAGGATGTCGGGGTAGACTGCCCTCAGTCCACAGCAACGTAGGGATTATTCTGCCCTCGATAGTTTCTGTTCCTATATTCTGTGCACCAAATTAAACCATTTTTTTTCCTTTTATAGAACAGCTCATAACAACATTGGTAATAAGTGAAACTTTGTAGTGTTACGGCTGCGTGCCGTTTTGTCTGTGTGTGTCTCTCTCTCTCTGTACAGCAGGGGCGTCTCCACCAAATCAGGGCCGCAAGATATAAAGAGGCGGGATAGGAGGCGGTCCGGAGGAGATGCAGAGAGTGGTGGTGGAAGCTGTCTGGGTTTTGGTGGCTCGAGACACTGTAGTGTTACTCCTGTGGAGAGTGGTTTGTCTGTAGGCTGACCACAGATGTGATCCAGGGCTCCGGAGGGCTGTTTGGTAGGGTTTCTTTTCTCCTCTAATAAGATAAGTGACGTCTCCCGTTTGGAGGTTGTTTTGTGTTTTTCCCCTTGTTGGCTTCTCATCTCCCGTTGGGAGATTGTTTTGTGTTTTTCCCCTTATAGGCTTTCCGTCTCCGGTTTGGGGATTGTTTTATGTTGTGGCCGTTTTTGTTTTTTTTTCTTAAATAAACCTTATTTGTTTTATAAACGAATCTGGTTTCATTTGGTTCTTTCTTGATTGTATGTTGCTCCCTTGTCCCCTAGGCCCGCGGGACATAACAGGAGTAACAGTAACAGAAGTAACAGTAACAGAAGTAGCATTCCTGAACACTAGGACGTCGGGGTAGACTGCCCTCAGTCCGCAGCAATGTAGGGATTATTCTGCCCTCGATAGTTGCTGTTCCTATATTCTGTGCACCAAATTAAACCAATTTTTTTTTGCTTTTACAGAACATCTCATAACAACAACATTGGTAATAAGTGAAACTTTGGAGTAACAGTAACAAAAGTAGCATTCCTAACCACTAGGACGTCGGGGTAGACTGCCCTCAGTCCGCAGCAACGTAGGGATTATTCTGCCCTCGATAGTTGCTGTCCCTATATTCTGTGCACCAAATTAAACAATTTTTTATCCTTTTACAAAACAGCTCATAACAACAACATTGACAATAATTGAAACTTTGGAGTAACAGTAACACAAAGAGCATTCCTGAACACTAGGACGTCGGGGTACACTACCCTCAGTCCGCAGCAACGTAGGGATTATTCTGCCCTCGATAGTTGCTGTTCCTATATTCTGTGCACCAAATTAAACCAATTTTTTTCCTTTTACAAAACAGCTCAAAACAACAACATTGACAATAATTGAAACTTTGGAGTAACAGTAATAGAAGTAGCATTCCTGAACACTAGCACGTCGGGGTAGACTGCCCTCAGTCCACAGCAACGTAGGGATTATTCTGCCCTCGATAGTTGATGTTCCTATATTCTGTGCACCAAATTAAACCATTTTTTATCCTTTTACAGAACAGCTCATAACAACAACATTGGTGATAAGTGAAACTTTGGAGTAACAATAATAGAAGTAGCATTCCTAACCACTAGGACGTCGGGGTAGACTGCCCTCAGTCCGCAGCAACGTAGGGATTATTCTGCCCTCGATAGTTGCTGTTCCTATATTCTGTGCACCAAATTAAACCAATTTTTTTCCTTTTACAGAACATCTCATAACAACAACATTGGTAATAAGTGAAACTTTGGAGTAACAGTAACAAAAGTAGCATTCCTGAACACTAGGACGTCGGGGTAGACTGCCCTCAGTCCGCAGCAACGTAGGGATTATTCTGCCCTCGATAGTTGCTGTTCCTATATTCTGTGCACCAAATTAAACCAATTTTTTTCCTTTTACAGAACATCTCATAACAACAACATTGACAATAATTGAAACTTTGGAGTAACAGTAACAGAAGTAGCATTCCTGAACACTAGGACGTCGGGGTAGACTGCCCTCAGTCCACAGCAACGTAGGGATTATTCTGCCCTCTATAGTTGCTGTTCCTATATTCTGTGCACCAAATTAAACCAATTTTTTTCCTTTTACAAAACAGCTCAAAACAACAACATTGACAATAATTGAAACTTTGGAGTAACAGTAATAGAAGTAGCATTCCTGAACACTAGGACGTCGGGGTAGACTGCCCTCAGTCCACAGCAACGTAGGGATTATTCTGCCCTCGTTAGTTGCTGTTCCTATATTCTGTGCACCAAATTAAACCAATTTTTTTCCTTTTACAGAACATCTCATAACAACAACATTGACAATAATTGAAACTTTGGAGTAACAGTAACAGAAGTAGCATTCCTGAACACTAGGACGTCGGGGTAGACTGCCCTCAGTCCACAGCAACGTAGGGATTATTCTGCCCTCGATAGTTGCTGTTCCTATATTCTGTGCACCAAATTAAACCATTTTTTTTCCTTTTACAAAACAGCTCAAAACAACAACATTGACAATAATTGAAACTTTGGAGTAACAGTAACAGAAGTAGCATTCCTGAACACTAGGACGTCGGGGTAGACTGCCCTCAGTCCGCAGCAACGTAGGGATTATTCTGCCCTCGATAGTTGCTGTTCCTATATTCTGTGCACCAAATTAAACCAATTTTTTTCCTTTTACAGAACATCTCATAACAACAACATTGGTAATAAGTGAAACTTTGGAGTAACAGTAACAAAAGTAGCATTCCTGAACACTAGGACGTCGGGGTAGACTGCCCTCAGTCCGCAGCAACGTAGGGATTATTCTGCCCTCGATAGTTGCTGTTCCTATATTCTGTGCACCAAATTAAACCAATTTTTTTCCTTTTACAGAACATCTCATAACAACAACATTGACAATAATTGAAACTTTGGAGTAACAGTAACAGAAGTAGCATTCCTGAACACTAGGACGTCGGGGTAGACTGCCCTCAGTCCACAGCAACGTAGGGATTATTCTGCCCTCTATAGTTGCTGTTCCTATATTCTGTGCACCAAATTAAACCAATTTTTTTCCTTTTACAAAACAGCTCAAAACAACAACATTGACAATAATTGAAACTTTGGAGTAACAATAATAGAAGTAGCATTCCTGAACACTAGGACGTCGGGGTAGACTGCCCTCAGTCCACAGCAACGTAGGGATTATTCTGCCCTCGTTAGTTGCTGTTCCTATATTCTGTGCACCAAATTAAATCATTTTTTTTCCTTTTACAGAACATCTCATAACAACAACATTGACAATAATTGAAACTTTGGAGTAACAGTAACAGAAGTAGCATTCCTGAACACTAGGACGTCGGGGTAGACTGCCCTCAGTCCACAGCAACGTAGGGATTATTCTGCCCTCGATAGTTGCTGTTCCTATATTCTGTGCACCAAATTAAACCATTTTTTTTCCTTTTACAAAACAGCTCAAAACAACAACATTGACAATAATTGAAACTTTGGAGTAACAGTAACAGAAGTAGCATTCCTGAACACTAGGACGTCGGGGTAGACTGCCCTCAGTCCACAGCAACGTAGGGATTATTCTGCCCTCGATAGTTGCTGTTCCTATATTCTGTGCACCAAATTAAACCAATTTTTTTTCCTTTTACAGAACAGCTCATAACAACAACATTGGTAATAAGTGAAACTTTGTAGTGTTACGGCTGCGTGCCGTTTTGTCTGTGTGTGTCTCTCTCTCTCTGTACAGCAGGGGCGTCTCCACCTAATCAGGGCCACAAGATATAAAGAGGCGGGATAGGAGGCGGTCCGGAGGAGATGCAGAGAGTGGTGGTGGAAGCTGTCTGGGTTTTGGTGGCTCGAGACACTGTAGTGTTACTCCTGTGGAGAGTGGTTTGTCTGTAGGCTGACCACAGATGTGATCCGGGGCTCCGGAGGGTTGTTTGGTAGGGTTTCTTTTCTCCACTGTTAAGATAAGTGACGTCTCCCGTTTGGAGGTTGTTTTGTGTTTTTCCCCTTGTTGGCTTCTCATCTCCCGTTGGGAGATATTTTTGTGTTTTTCCCCTTATAGGCTTTCCGTCTCCGGTTTGGGGATTGTTTTATGTTGTGGCCGTTTTTGGTTTTCTTTCTTAAATAAACCTTATTTGTTTTATGAACGAATCTGGTTTCATTTGGTTCTTTCTTGATTGTATGTTGCTCCCTTGTCCCCTAGGCCCGCGGGACATAACAGGAGTAACAGTAACAGAAGTAACAGTAACAGAAGTAGCATTCCTGAACACTAGGACGTCGGGGTAGACTGCCCTCAGTCCGCAGCAACGTAGGGATTATTCTGCCCTCGATAGTTGCTGTTCCTATATTCTGTGCACCAAATTAAAATATTTTTTTTCCTTTTACAAAACAGCTCATAACAAAAGCATTGGTAATAAGTGAAACCTTGGAGTAACAATAACAGAAGTAGCATTCCTGAACACTAGGACGTCGGGGTAGACTGCCCTCAGTCCGCAGCAACGTAGGGATTTTTCTGCCCTCGATAGTTGCTGTCACTATATTCTGTGCACCAAATTAAACCAATTTTTTTTCTTTTACAAAACAGCTCAAAACAACAACATTGACAATAATTGAAACTTTGGAGTAACAGTAACAGAAGTAGCATTCCTGAACACTAGGATGTCGGGGTAGACTGCCCTCAGTCCACAGCAACGTAGGGATTATTCTGCCCTCGATAGTTGCTGTTCCTATATTCTGTGCACCAAATTAAACCATTTTTTTTCCTTTTATAGAACAGCTCATAACAACATTGGTAATAAGTGAAACTTTGTAGTGTTACGGCTGCGTGCCTTTTTGTCTGTGTGTGTCTCTCTCTCTCTCTGTACAGCAGGGGCGTCTCCACCAAATCAGGGCCGCAAGATATAAAGAGGCGGGATAGGAGGCGGTCCGGAGGAGATGCAGAGAGTGGTGGTGGAAGCTGTCTGGGTTTTGGTGGCTCGAGACACTGTAGTGTTACTCCTGTGGAGAGTGGTTTGTCTGTAGGCTGACCACAGATGTGATCCAGGGCTCCGGAGGGCTGTTTGGTAGGGTTTCTTTTCTCCTCTAATAAGATAAGTGACGTCTCCCGTTTGGAGGTTGTTTTGTGTTTTTCCCCTTGTTGGCTTCTCATCTCCCGTTGGGAGATTGTTTTGTGTTTTTCCCCTTATAGGCTTTCCGTCTCCGGTTTGGGGATTGTTTTATGTTGTGGCCGTTTTTGGTTTTTTTTCTTAATAAACCTTATTTGTTTTTTAAACGAATCTGGTTTAATTTGGTTGTTTCTTGATTGTATGTTGCTCCCTTGTCCCCTAGGCCCGCGGGACATAACAGGAGTAACAGTAACAGAAGTAACAGTAACAGAAGTAGCATTCCTGAACACTAGGACGTCGGGGTAGACTGCCCTCAGTCCGCAGCAATGTAGGGATTATTCTGCCCTCGATAGTTGCTGTTCCTATATTCTGTGCACCAAATTAAACCAATTTTTTTCCTTTTACAGAACATCTCATAACAACAACATTGGTAATAAGTGAAACTTTGGAGTAACAGTAACAAAAGTAGCATTCCTAACCACTAGGACGTCGGGGTAGACTGCCCTCAGTCCGCAGCAACGTAGGGATTATTCTGCCCTCGATAGTTGCTGTGCCTATATTCTGTGCACCAAATTAAAATATTTATTTTCCTTTTACAAAACAGCTCATAACAACAACATTGACAATAATTGAAACTTTGGAGTAACAGTAACACAAAGAGCATTCCTGAACACTAGGACGTCGGGGTAGACTGCCCTCAGTCCGCAGCAACGTAGGGATTATTCTGCCCTCGATAGTTGCTGTTCCTATATTCTGTGCACCAAATTAAACCAATTTTTTTCCTTTTACAGAACATCTCATAACAACAACATTGGTAATAAGTGAAACTTTGGAGTAACAGTAACAAAAGTAGCATTCCTGAACACTAGGACGTCGGGGTAGACTGCCCTCAGTCCGCAGCAACGTAGGGATTATTCTGCCCTCGATAGTTGATGTTCCTATATTCTGTGCACCAAATTAAATCAATTTTTTTCCTTTTACAAAACAGCTCAAAACAACAACATTGACAATAATTGAAACTTTGTAGTAACAGTAATAGAAGTAGCATTCCTGAACACTAGGACGTCGGGGTAGACTGCCCTCAGTCCACAGCAACGTAGGGATTATTCTGCCCTCGATAGTTGCTGTTCCTATATTCTGTGCACCAAATTAAACCATTTTTTATCCTTTTACAGAACAGCTCATAACAACAACATTGGTGATAAGTGAAACTTTGGAGTAACAATAATAGAAGTAGCATTCCTAACCACTAGGACGTCGGGGTAGACTGCCCTCAGTCCGCAGCAACGTAGGGATTATTCTGCCCTCGATAGTTGCTGTTCCTATATTCTGTGCACCAAATTAAACCAATTTTTTTCCTTTTACAGAACATCTCATAACAACAACATTGGTAATAAGTGAAAATTTGGAGTAACAGTAACAAAAGTAGCATTCCTGAACACTAGGACGTCGGGGTAGACTGCCCTCAGTCCGCAGCAACGTAGGGATTATTCTGCCCTCGATAGTTGCTGTACCTATATTCTGTGCACCAAATTAAAATATATATTTTCCTTTTACAAAACAGCTCATAACAACAACATTGACAATAATTGAAACGTTGGAGTAACAGTAACAGAAAGAGCATTCCTGAACACTAGGACGTCGGGGTAGACTACCCTCAGTCCGCAGCAACGTAGGGATTATTCTGCCCTCGATAGTTGCTGTTCCTATATTCTGTGCACCAAATTAAACCAGTTTTTTTCCTTTTACAAAACAGCTCATAACAACAACATTGACAATAATTGAAACTTTGGAGTAACAGTAATAGAAGTAGCATTCCTGAACACTAGGACGTCGGGGTAGACTGCCCTCAGTCCACAGCAACGTAGGGATTATTCTGCCCTCGATAGTTGCTGTTCCTATATTCTGTGCACCAAATTAAACCATTTTTTATCCTTTTACAGAACAGCTCATAACAACAACATTGGTAATAAGTGAAACTTTGGAGTAACAGTAACAAAAGTAGCATTCCTGAACACTAGGACGTCGGGGTAGACTGCCCTCAGTCCGCAGCAACGTAGGGATTATTCTGCCCTCGATAGTTGCTGTTCCTATATTCTGTGCACCAAATTAAACCATTTTTTTTCCTTTTACAAAACAGCTCATAATGACAACATTGTTATTAAGTGAAACTTTGGAGTAACAGTAACAGAAGTAACATTCCTGAACACTAAGACGTCGGGGTAGACTGCCCTCAGTCCACAGCAACGTAGGGATTATTCTGCCCACGATAGTTGCTGTCCCTATATTCTGTGCACCAAATTAAACCATTTTTTTTCCTTTTACAAAACAGCTCATAACAACAACATTGACAATAGATGAAACTTTGGAGTAACAGTAATAGAAGTAGCATTCCTGAACACTAGGACGTCGGGGTAGACTACCCTCAGTCCGCAGCAACGTACTGTAGGGATTATTCTGCCCTCGATAGTTGCTGTTCCTATATGTTCTGCACCAAATTAAACCATTTTTTTTTCCTTTTACAGAACAGCTCAAAACAACAACATTGACAATAATTGAAACTTTGGAGTAACAGTAACAGAAGTAACAGTAACAGAAGTAGCATTCCTGAACACTAGGACGTCGGGGTAGACTGCCCTCAGTCCACAGCAATGTAGGGATTATTCTGCCCTCGATAGTTGCTGTCCCTATATTCTGTGCACCAAATTAAACCAATTTTTTTCCTTTTACAGAACAGCTCATAACAACAACATTGGTAATAAGTGAAACTTTGGAGTAACAGTAACAAAAGTAGCATTCCTGAACACTAGGACGTCGGGGTAGACTGCCCTCAGTCCGCAGCAACGTAGGGATTATTCTGCCCTCGATAGTTGCTGTCCCTATATTCTGTGCACCAAATTAAACCAATTTTTTTCCTTTTACAGAACAGCTCATAACAACAACATTGGTGATAAGTGAAACTTTGGAGTAACAATAATAGAAGTAACATTCCTGAACACTAAGACGTCGGGGTAGACTGCCCTCAGTCCACAGCAATGTAGGGATTATTCTGCCCTCGATAGTTGCTGTCACTATATTCTGTGCACCAAATTAAACCAATTTTTTTCCTTTTACAAAACAGCTCAAAACAACAACATTGACAATAATTGAAACTTTGGAGTAACAGTAACAGAAGTAGCATTCCTGAACACTAGGATGTCGGGGTAGACTGCCCTCAGTCCACAGCAACGTAGGGATTATTCTGCCCTCGATAGTTTCTGTTCCTATATTCTGTGCACCAAATTAAACCATTTTTTTTCCTTTTACAGAACAGCTCATAACAACATTGGTAATAAGTGAAACTTTGTAGTGTTACGGCTGCGTGCCGTTTTGTCTGTGTGTGTCTCTCTCTCTCTCTCTACAGCAGGGGCGTCTCCACCAAATCAGGGCCGCAAGATATAAAGAGGCGGGATAGGAGGCGGTCCGGAGGAGATGCAGAGAGTGGTGGTGGAAGCTGTCTGGGTTTTGGTGGCTTGAGACACTGTAGTGTTACTCCTGTGGAGAGTGGTTTGTCTGTAGGCTGACCACAGATGTGATCCAGGGCTCCGGAGGGTTGTTTGGTAGGGTTTCTTTTCTCCTCTGATAAGATAAGTGACGTCTCCCGTTTGGAGGTTGTTTTGTGTTTTTCCCCTTGTTGGCTTCTCATCTCCCGTTGGGAGATTGTTTTGTGTTTTTCCCCTTATAGGCTTTCCGTCTCCGGTTTGGGGATTGTTTTATGTTGTGGCTGTTTTTGTTTTTTTTTCTTAAATAAACCTTATTTGTTTTATAAACGAATCTGGTTTCATTTGGTTCTTTCTTGATTGTATGTTGCTCCCTTGTCCCCTAGGCCCGCGGGACATAACAGGAGTAACAGTAACAGAAGTAACAGTAACAGAAGTAGCATTCCTGAACACTAGGACGTCGGGGTAGACTGCCCTCAGTCCGCAGCAACGTAGGGATTATTCTGCCCTCGATAGTTGCTGTTCCTATATTCTGTGCACCAAATTAAACCATTTTTTTTCCTTTTACAGAACATCTCATAACAACAACATTGGTAATAAGTGAAACTTTGGAGTAACAGTAACAAAAGTAGCATTCCTAACCACTAGGACGTCGGGGTAGACTGCCCGCAGTCTGCAGCAACGTAGGGATTATTCTGCCCTCGATAGTTGCTGTCCCTATATTCTGTGATCCAAATTAAAATATTTATTTTCCTTTTACAAAACAGCTCATAACAACAACATTGACAATAATTGAAACTTTGGAGTAACAGTAACAGAAAGAGCATTCCTGAACACTAGGACGTCGGGGTAGACTACCCTCAGTCCGCAGCAACGTAGGGATTATTCTGCCCTCGATAGTTGCTGTTCCTATATTCTGTGCACCAAATTAAACCAATTTTTTTCCTTTTACAAAACAGCTCAAAACAACAACATTGACAATAATTGAAACTTTGGAGTAACAGTAATAGAAGTAGCATTCCTGAACACTAGGACGTCGGGGTAGACTGCCCTCAGTCCACAGCAACGTAGGGATTATTCTGCCCTCTATAGTTGATGTTCCTATATTCTGTGCACCAAATTAAACCATTTTTTCTCCTTTTACAGAACAGCTCATAACAACAACATTGGTGATAAGTGAAACTTTGGAGTAACAATAATAGAAGTAGCATTCCTAACCACTAGGACGTCGGGGTAGACTGCCCTCAGTCCGCAGCAACGTAGGGATTATTCTGCCCTCGATAGTTGCTGTTCCTATATGTTGTGCACCAAATTAAACCAATTTTTTTCCTTTTACAAAACAGCTCATAATGACAACATTGTTAATAAGTGAAACTTTGGAGTAACAGTAACAGAAGTAACATTCCTGAACACTAAGACGTCGGGGTAGACTGCCCTCAGTCCACAGCAACGTAGGGATTATTCTGCCCTCGATAGTTGCTGTCCCTATATTCTGTGCACCAAATTAAACCAATTTTTTTCCTTTTACAAAACAGCTCAAAACAACAACATTGACAATAATTGAAACTTTGGAGTAACAGTAACAGAAGTAGCATTCCTGAACACTAGGACTTCGGGGTAGACTACCCTCAGTCCGCAGCAACGTAGGGATTATTCTGCCCTCGATAGTTGCTGTTCCTATATTCTGTGCACCAAATTAAACCAATTTTTTTCCTTTTACAAAACAGCTCATAATGACAACATTGTTAATAAGTGAAACTTTGGAGTAACAGTAACAGAAGTAACATTCCTGAACACTAGGACGTCGGGGTAGACTGCCCTCAGTCCAACGCAACGTAGGGATTATTCTGCCCTCGATAGTTGCTGTTCCTATATTCTGTGCACCAAATTAAACCAATTTTTTTCCTTTTACAGAACAGCTCATAACAACAACATTGGTGATAAGTGAAACTTTGGAGTAACAATAATAGAAGTAACATTCCTGAACACTAAGACGTCGGGGTAGACTGCCCTCAGTCCACAGCAACGTAGGGATTATTCTGCCCTCGATAGTTGCCGTCCCTATATTCTGTGCACCAAATTAAACCAATTTTTTTCCTCTTACAAAACAGCTCAAAACAACAACATTGACAATAATTGAAACTTTGGAGTAACAGTAACAGAAGTAGCATTCCTGAACACTAGGACGTCGGGGTAGACTGCCCTCAGTCCACAGCAACGTAGGGATTATTCTGCCCTCGATAGTTGCTGTTCCTATATTCTGTGCACCAAATTAAACCAATTTTTTTCCTTTTACAAAACAGCTCATAATGACAACATTGTTAATAAGTGAAACTTTGGAGTAACAGTAACAGAAGTAGCATTCCTAACCACTAGGACGTCGGGGTAGACTGCCCTCAGTCCGCAGCAACGTAGGGATTATTCTGCCCTCGATAATTGCTGTTCCTATAAGTTCTGCACCAAATTAAACCATTTTTTTTCCTTTTACAGAACAGCTCATAACAACAACATTGGTAATAAGTGAAACTTTGTAGTGTTACGGCTGCGTGCCGTTTTGTCTGTGTGTGTCTCTCTCTCTCTCTCTCGCTCTACAGCAGGGGCGTCTCCACCTAATCAGGGCCACAAGATATAAAGAGGCGGGATAGGAGGCGGTCCGGAGGAGATGCAGAGAGTGGTGGTGGAAGCTGTCTGGGTTTTGGTGGCTCGAGACACTGTAGTGTTACTCCTGTGGAGAGTGGTTTGTCTGTAGGCTGACCACAGATGTGATCCGGGGCTCCGGAGGGTTGTTTGGTAGGGTTTCTTTTCTCCTCTGATAAGATAAGTGACGTCTCCCGTTTGGAGGTTGTTTTGTGTTTTTCCCCTTGTTGGCTTCTCATCTCCCGTTGGGAGATTGTTTTGTGTTTTTCCCCTTATAGGCTTTCCGTCTCCGGTTTGGGGATTGTTTTATGTTGTGGCCGTTTTTGTTTTTTTTTCTTAAATAAACCTTAATTGTTTTATGAACGAATCTGGTTTCATTTGGTTCTTTCTTGATTGTATGTTGCTCCCTTGTCCCCTAGGCCCGCGGGACATAACAGGAGTAACAGTAACAGAAGTAACAGTAACAGAAGTAGCATTCCTGAACACTAGGACGTCGGGGTAGACTGCCCTCAGTCCGCAGCAACGTAGGGATTATTCTGCCCTCGATAGTTGCTGTTCCTATATGTTGTGCACCAAATTAAACCAATTTTTTTCCTTTTGCAAAACAGCTCAAAACAACAACATTGACAATAATTGAAACTTTGGAGTAACAGTAACAGAAGTAGCATTCCTGAACACTAGGACGTCGGGGTAGACTACCCTCAGTCCGCAGCAACGTCGGGATTATTCTGCCCTCGATAGTTGCTGTTCCTATATTCTGTGCACCAAATTAAACCAATTTTTTTCCTTTTACAAAACAGCTCATAACAACAACATTGGTAATAAGTGAAACTTTGTAGTGTTACGGCTGCGTGCCGTTTTGTCTGTGTGTGTCTCTCTCTCTCTCTGTACAGCAGGGGCGTCTCCACCAAATCAGGGCCACAAGATATAAAGAGGCGGGATAGGAGGCGGTCCGGAGGAGATGCAGAGAGTGGTGGTGGAACCTGTCTGGGTTTTGGTGGCTCGAGACACTGTAGTGTTACTCCTGTGGAGAGTGGTTTGTCTGTAGGCTGACCACAGATGTGATCCGGGGCTCCGGAGGGTTGTTTGGTAGGTTTTCTTTTCTCCTCTGATAAGATAAGTGACGTCTCCAGTTTGGAGGTTGTTTTGTCTTTTTCCCCTTGTTGGCTTCTCATCTCCCGTTGGGAGATTGTTTTGTGTTTTTCCCCTTATAGGCTTTCCGTCTCCGGTTTGGGGATTGTTTTATGTTGTGGCCATTTTTGGTTTTTTTTCTTAAATAAACCTTATTTGTTTTATGAACGAATCTGGTTTCATTTGGTTCTTTCTTGATTGTATGTTGCTCCCTTGTCCCCTAGGCCCGCGGGACATACCAGGAGTAACAGTAACAGAAGTAACAGTAACAGAAGTAGCATTCCTGAACACTAGGACGTCGGGGTAGACTGCCCTCAGTCCACAGCAACGTAGGGATTATTCTGCCCTCGATAGTTGCTGTTCCTATATTCTGTGCACCAAATTAAACTAATTTTTTTCCTTTTACAGACAGCGCATAACAACAACATTGGTGATAAGTGAAACTTTGGAGTAACAATAATAGAAGTAACATTCCTGAACACTAGGACGTCGGGGTAGACTGCCCTCAGTCCGCAGCAACGTAGGGATTATTCTGCCCTCGATAGTTGCTGTTCCTATATGTTGTGCACCAAATTAAACCAATTTTTTTCCTTTTACAAAACAGCTCAAAACAACAACATTGACAATAATTGAAACTTTGGAGTAACAGTAACAGAAGTAGCATTCCTGAACACTAGGACGTCGGGGTAGACTACCCTCAGTCCGCAGCAACGTAGGGATTATTCTGCCCTCGATAGTTGCTGTTCCTATATTCTGTGCACCAAATTAAACCAATTTTTTTCCTTTTACAAAACAGCTCATAACAACAACATTGACAATAATTGAAACTTTGGAGTAACAGTAACAGAAGTAGCATTCCTGAACACTAGGACGTCGGGGTAGACTGCCCTCAGTCCGCAGCAACGTAGGGATTATTCTGCCCTCGATAGTTGCTGTTCCTATATTCTGTGCACCAAATTAAACCAATTTTTTTCCTTTGACAGAACAGCTCATAACAACAGCATTGGTAATAAGTGAAACTTTGTAGTGTTACGGCTGCGTGCCGTTTTGTCTGTGTGTGTCTCTCTCTCTCTCTGTACAGCAGGGGCGTCTCCACCAAATCAGGGCCACAAGATATAAAGAGGCGGGATAGGAGGCGGTCCGGAGGAGATGCAGAGAGTGGTGGTGGAAGCTGTCTGGGTTTTGGTGGCTCGAGACACTGTAGTGTTACTCCTGTGGAGAGTGGTTTGTCTGTAGGCTGACCACAGATGTGATCCGGGGTTCCGGAGGGTTGTTTGGTAGGTTTTCTTTTCTCCTCTGATAAGATAAGTGACGTCTCCCGTTTGGAGGTTGTTTTGTGTTTTTCCCCTTGTTGGCTTCTCATCTCCCGTTGGGAGATTGTTTTGTGTTTTTCCCCTTATAGGCTTTCCGTCTCCGGTTTGGGGATTGTTTTATGTTGTGGCCGTTTTTGGTTTTTTTTCTTAAATAAACCTTATTTGTTTTATGAACGAATCTGGTTTCATTTGGTTCTTTCTTGACTGTATGTTGCTCCCTTGTCCCCTAGGCCCGCGGGACATAACAGGAGTAACAGTAACAGAAGTAGCATTCCTGAACACTAGGACGTCGGGGTAGACTACCCTCAGTCCGCAGCAACGTAGGGATTATTCTGCCCTCAATAGTTGCTGTCCCTATATTCTGTGCACCAAATTAAACCAAATTTTTTCCTTTTACAGAACAGCACATAACAACAACATTGGTAATAACTGAAATTTTGGAGTAAAAGTAACAGAAGTAGCATTCCTAACCACTAGGACGTCGGGGTAGACTGCCCTCAGTCCGCACCAACGTAGGGATTATTCTGCCCTCGATAGTTGCTGTCCCTATATTCTGTGCACCAAATTAAACCAATTTTTTCCTTTTACCGAACAGCTCATAACAATAACATTGGTAATAAGTGAAACTTTGGAGTAACAGTAACAGAAGTAGCATTCCTAACCACTAGGACGTCGGGGTAGACTGCCCTCAGTCCGCAGCAACGTAGGGATTATTCTGCCCTCGATAGTTGCTGTTCCTATATTCTGTGCACCAAATTAAACCAATTTTTTTCCTTTTACAAAACAGCTGATAACAACAACATTGACAATAATTGAAACTTTGGAGTAACAATAACAGAAGTAGCATTCCTGAACACTAGGACGTCGGGGTAGACTGCCCTCAGTCCGCAGCAACGTAGGGATTATTCTGCCCTCGATAGTTGCTGTTCCTATATTCTGTGCACCAAATTAAACGAATTTTTTTCCTTTTACCGAACAGCTCATAACAAAACATTGGTGATGAGTGAAACCTTGGAGTAACAATAATAGAATTAGCATTCCTGAACACTAGGACGTCGGGGTAGACTGCCCTCAGTCCGCAGCAACGTAGGGATTATTCTGCCCTCGATAGTTGCTGTCCCTATATTCTGTGCACCAAATTAAACCAATTTTTTTCCTTTTACAGAACAGCACATAACAACAACATTGGTAATAACTGAAATTTTGGAGTAAAAGTAACAGAAGTAGCATTCCTAACCACTAGGACGTCGGGGTAGACTGCCCTCAGTCCGCAGCAACGTAGGGATTAATCTGCCCTCCATAGTTGCTGTCCCTATATTCTGTGCACCAAATTAAACCAATTTTTTCCTTTTACCGAACAGCTCATAACAATAACATTGGTAATAAGTGAAACTTTGGAGTAACAGTAACAAAAGTAGCATTCCTAACCACTAGGACGTCGGGGTAGACTGCCCTCAGTCCGCAGCAACGTAGGGATTATTCTGCCCTCGATAGTTGCTGTTCCTATATTCTGTGCACCAAATTAAACCAATTTTTTTCCTTTTACAAAACAGCTGATAACAACAACATTGACAATAATTGAAACTTTGGAGTAACAATAACAGAAGTAGCATTCCTGAACACTAGGACGTCGGGGTAGACTGCCCTCAGTCCGCAGCAACGTAGGGATTATTCTGCCCTCGATAGTTGCTGTTCCTATATTCTGTGCACCAAATTAAACGAATTTTTTTCCTTTTACCGAACAGCTCATAACAAAACATTGGTAATAAGTGAAACCTTGGAGTAACAATAATAGAATTAGCATTCCTGAACACTAGGACGTCGGGGTAGACTGCCCTCAGTCCGCAGCAACGTAGGGATTATTCTGCCCTCGATAGTTGCTGTCCCTATATTCTGTGCACCAAATTAAACCAATTTTTTTCCTTTTACAGAACAGCACATAACAACAACATTGGTAATAACTGAAATTTTGGAGTAAAAGTAACAGAAGTAGCATTCCTAACCACTAGGACGTCGGGGTAGACTGCCCTCAGTCCGCAGCAACGTAGGGATTATTCTGCCCTCGATAGTTGCTGTCTCTATATTCTGTGCACCAAATTAAACCAATTTTTTCCTTTTACCGAACAGCTCATAACAACAACATTGGTAAACAGTGAGACTTTGGAGTAACAGTAACAGAAGTAACAGTAACAGAAGTAGCATTCCTGAACACTAGGACGTCGGGGTAGACTGCCCTCAGTCCGCAGCAACGTAGGGATTATTCTGCCCTCGATAGTTGCTGTTCCTATATTCTGTGCACCAAATTAAACCAATTTTTTTCCTTTTACAAAACAGCTGATAACAACAACATTGACAATAATTGAAACTTTGGAGTAACAGTAACAGAAGTAGCATTCCTGAACACTAGGACGTCGGGGTAGACTGCCCTCAGTCCACAGCAACGTAGGGATTATTCTGCCCTCGATAGTTGCTGTTCCTATATTCTGTGCACCAAATTAAACCAATTTTTTTCCTTTTACAAAACAGCTCATAACAACAACATTGACAATAATTGAAACTTTGGAGTAACAGTAACAGAAGTAGCATTCCTGAACACTAGGACGTCGGGGTAGACTGCCCTCAGTCCGCAGCAACGTAGGGATTATTCTGCCCTCGATAGTTGCTGTTCCTATATTCGGTGCACCAAATTAAACCAATTTTTTTCCTTTTACAGAACAGCTCATAACAACAACATTGGTAATAAGTGAAACTTTGTAGTGTTACGGCTGCGTGCCGTTTTGTCTGTGTGTGTCTCTCTCTCTCTGTACAGCAGGGGCGTCTCCACCAAATCAGGGCCGCAAGATATAAAGAGGCGGGATAGGAGGCGGTCCGGAGGAGATGCAGAGAGTGGTGGTGGAAGCTGTCTGGGTTTTGGTGGCTCGAGACACTGTAGTGTTACTCCTGTGGAGAGTGGTTTGTCTGTAGGCTGACCACAGATGTGATCCGGGGCTCCGGAGGGTTGTTTGGTAGGGTTTCTTTTCTCCTCTGATAAGATAAGTGACGTCTCCAGTTTGGAGGTTGTTTTGTGTTTTTCCCCGTGTTGGCTTCTCATCTCCCGTTGGGAGATTGTTTTGTGTTTTTCCCCTTATAGGCTTTCCGTCTCCGGTTTGGGGATTGTTTTATGTTGTGGCCGTTTTTGGTTTTTTTTCTTAAATAAACCTTATTTGTTTTATGAACGAATCTGGTTTCATTTGGTTCTTTCTTGATTGTATGTTGCTCCCTTGTCCCCTAGGCCCGCAGGACATAACAGGAGTAACAGTAACAGAAGTAACAGTAACAGAAGTAGCATTCCTGAACACTAGGACGTCGGGGTAGACTGCCCTCAGTCCGCAACAACGTAGGGATTATTCTGCCCTCGATAGTTGCTGTTCCTATATTCTGTGCACCAAATTAAACCAATTTTTTTCCTTTTACAGAACAGCTCATAACAATAACATTGGTGATAAGTGAAACTTTGGAGTAACAATAACAGAAGTAGCATTCCTAACCACTAGGACGTCGGGGTAGACTGCCCTCAGTCCGCAGCAACGTAGGGATTATTCTGCCCTCGTTAGTTGCTGTTCCTATATTCTGTGCACCAAATTAAACCAATTTTTTTCCTTTTACAGACAGCGCATAACAACAACATTGGTAATAAGTGAAACTTTGGAGTAACAATAATAGAAGTAACATTCCTGAACACTAGGAAGTCCGGGTAGACTGCCCTCAGTCCGCAGCAACGTAGGGATTATTCTGCCCTCGATAGTTGCTGTTCCTATATTCTGTGCACCAAATTAAACCAATTTTTTTCCTTTTACAAAACAGCTCAAAACAACAACATTGACAATAATTGAAACTTTGGAGTAACAGTAACAGAAGTAGCATTCCTGAACACTAGGATGTCGGGGTAGACTGCCCTCAGTCCGCAGCAACGTAGGGATTATTCTGCCCTCGATAGTTGCTGTTCCTATATTCTGTGCACCAAATTAAAATATTTTTTTTCCTTTTCCAAAACAGCTCATAACAACAACATTGGTAATAAGTGAAACTTTGTAGTGTTACGGCTGCGTGCCGTTTTGTCTGTGTGTGTCTCTCTCTCTCTGTACAGCAGGGGCGTCTCCACCTAATCAGGGCCACAAGATATAAAGAGGCGGGATAGGAGGCGGTCCGGAGGAGATGCAGAGAGTGGTGGTGGAAGCTGTCTGGGTTTTGGTGGCTCGAGACACTGTAGTGTTACTCCTGTGGAGAGTGGTTTGTCTGTAGGCTGACCACAGATGTGATCCGGGGCTCCGGAGGGTTGTTTGGTAGGGTTTCTTTTCTCCTCTGATAAGATAAGTGACGTCTCCCGTTTGGAGGTTGTTTTGTGTTTTTCCCCTTGTTGGCTTTCCGTCTCCGGTTTGGGGATTGTTTTATGTTGTGGCCGGGATTATTCTGCCCTTGATAGTTGCTGTTCCTATATTCTATAAACCAATTTAATCCACTGGGCCTATGCCTCCAAGTTCTCTTACTATCCTGGTGTTGGTCGAACAGTCACACTTCTACAGCGTGTTTTGGTGGCCCATGATGCGGAAGGATATAAGACAATATGTATCAGCCTGTGCTTCTTGTGCCCCGAAAAAGTCTTCAAGTTCACCGCCTCCTGGGTTGCTGTATGGACGTCCAACTCCACGACGCCCCTGGTCTCACATCGCAGTGGACTTTGTTACCGGTCTCCCTCCATCATCAGGTAAATCGGTGGTGTGGCAAGAAGGAAGCCTGAAAAGCCAGGAGGTCCTGATTTTCTGTGTGTGGTAAGTGAAATGTTTCACTGGCACTTGCCCACTTGGGCTCTTGAGCCTCCTGCACAGGTTTCAATGTAGATGCTGCAACACAAACAAAATGCAGTGAGTCTTCTGAGACTCTTAAATACACCTCCAAGCCAAGATGCTGATTCTTAAACCTGCTGTAAGCAACATTTACTGGAAATTTTGAATAAACTGACATTTGATATGAGAGTCATAGTGATTCTTTGGGACATGACGAGGTTCTGTACATCAGCTCTTTTGTTTTGGAGGACACTTGTTTTGTCATGGTGGTAAAATTTACAGTGTTTTAAACATTTGTAATAACGCTGACCTTCACCTGAAGGTCTGAGTGAGCCGGTTTCTATTGTTTTAATTTGAATGTTTAGGAGTAGTCAAACTGCTCAACAAGTCTCAGTAAGGCCTAAAAATATTTCCCAAATATATTTGTCATCTGTTGAAATGCACAGAATTTACAATCTTTGTTCTGATCGAGTAAGATTCCGTTTTTGACTGGTTTTCACCGATTTCATATGAAAAACAAAATCACTGTGATTTCCAGAAATCTCTTCTTACCTGTGCTTTGGACTTTCCTGTTCTTTTTGCCCTAAAAACAAACACATTTGACTTGTGAGCCATGAGCTGATTCAAAGTGTGCCGTGACAGGGTGGGGTGGGGGTTCTGTGCGGTTTGTGCAGAAAAATAAAAAGCCTGTTTGGGATCCTGTGGCACACATTCATAGGATGTTTTGATCCTCTTAGAATGGGACTGACATCACACAGAACTAAACTAAGGACAAGTATTATGTGAGAACTCTAAAACTAACTCATTGTGGCAGGTAATTTACCTGCTACAATCAGTTAGTTTTAGAGTGTTTAACTAAAACTTTAAGTATTTAAAAAAAGAAGTCAAATACCTTTAAAAGTCTTGTATTCATAAACTAACTGAAAACTAGCCACAGTTTTTACTTTGTACTTTGTTCTGTAACACAATCAGAGTCAAATATAATGCACTGTTACACATGCAGTTACCCAGTTATACATAATTACACAATATTGATTTGTTTTCAGTTGTGTATACAGTATATGTATGGTTTGATAACCGAACTATATTGCAGAGGGAAATATTGTACATTTAACAGCTGTTACAACAGGTTACTCTGCAGATTAACGTTTTACATGGATTCCTGTTACAAACTAATGATATGATGCACTGTTGGAGATTAAATCATCCCCAAAGTGGATTAACATATGCTTTTGCATATGTACACTGTGTGACATATGCTGTTGCTTTACAGATATTTTTCTGATAATACTGCTGCCCTTTTTGTTCAATTTTAAATTAAATTCTTGTATTTTTTTCTTTTAATTTGTTAAAATCATGCAAATGGCTTCATTCACTGCTCTACCACACATCTCAAAGACTCAAACTGAACTTTCTACACTTTGTGTTCAGGTTGAAGGACACAGCAAACAGCCAGCCACAAGATTTTGGGATAATATTTGGGCATAACACAAATTGTGAGTTAAAAAACAAACGTAAATGACCTTAAAACTATCCATTAAGTACTCACCAAATATTTTCAATGATGGTTCTGTTCTTGTTTAACAAAATGTCGGTGTTTGCAGCTCCAAGAAGTTTGTGTTTACACACTCAGGTTCCTTGGTGACATGAATCTTGTCAGCCTAAAGAAAGTGCTTTCATGTGCCACGTTCTAGAAAGCACTATAAGTTACATTGTGACATCACTTCTGAACATTCCATTCCACTCCTGTCTGTTTGAGCCTGTCCTCCTTCAAAAAACGACTTATTGGTTTGCAACAGAAACAAGCAACCAGGTCTATGAAATATATATATATATATATATATATATATATATATATATATATATATATATATATATATATATATATATATATATATGAATTTAGTACAACTGAATGTGTTCAATATGACAGCATTAATAATGAGGATAAACTGATATAACACATATACAAACAGGTCTCTCTTGCAAATGAGACACTGAGTCTCAATGGGACTACCTGTATAAATAAAGGTTAAAAAAAAAAAAATACATCTATAAAACTTCTTCCACCCCTGTTTAAGCCATAACTAAATGTAACTACTTAAAAATGAACTGTCATGTCCTGGGCCATGTCCCCAGCTTTTTGTGTTTAGTTCTGGTTTCACTGAGGTTTGTTATATCCTAGTTTGTTTTGGGTTTTGATTATTCATCTTAGTTTCCTGTCTTGTTAATTTTGGCTTAGTTCCTTTTGTTCCTGTCTCCCCTGCATCTGTCCTGTGTCTGTGTGTTTCCTGTTTTACTTTGATAGTCCTGTGTTCCTGGTGATTTGTGTTTAGTTTTGTGTCCCCATGTCTCGTCTGGTTAATTATATTAAGCTTTGCCCCTCACCTGTTGCCTGTTCCCTGATTACCTAGTGTGTGTATTTAAGTGCTCAGTCTGTGTCTGTTCCTTGTTGTGTTGTCTATGTTTCCTCCGCTGTGTCACCTTGCTCACTTGTTTTTTTAAGTTCTTGCTACTGTCCAGATCTGTATAGCTCTATTCATTCATCACCTCTCAGTAAACCACGTTTCATTTACATCTGCCTGTGATTCCTGCCTTTTGGGGTCACCCTGCTCCTGTCACACATCATGACATGGTCATACTGCATCTAATAAAAGCAGGTGCAAACCTACACATGAATTTACTCTGGAGGATTTTCTGATACTTACTTCGTCTGAGGTGAACTTTGGATCTTGAATATGTTTCTTTAATCCATTGGCAAATTTTAAAGCTTCAACATAACGGTGATAAAATAATGTCTTTTCATCAGTCGTAATGGGTGCTGAATTCATTTTATATCCTAAAAATAAAAACAACTGTTATTTCTTAGATTTAAAGATCCATTCTCAGTGTATGACACTTTTAATGATTGCTTAGGATCATTTTCATGAAACAGACACTATGTGCTAAATACAACAACCAATAAAAGCATAAAGATCAACAGCTCAGTTCAAAACAAAATGATCCAACAAGCCTCATTTTGTGATTTCAAAGTGTAGGTGAGCAGCAGCTCTGCAGTCAGTGTCTGACAGGAACCTTTCATGATGTTGAGGATGAGGCTAAGGATGGCTCCTCCTGCAGGGGGTGGGGGGAAGTACATCTGGTACTCTCCCAAAGGAACAGTCCACGCATCAGTCACTGTAACTTTATATGATGCCAAGTCCTGCAGTGTGAGTGTTCCTCCTGAAACACATTGAAACACATGGTTCTGCTAACGCATCTTATAATCAAGACCTTTAATCAGAGTAGCTCACAGTGTAGCCTGTGAGGGATCATGGCAGAGCTTTGCAGAGCCAATTGATTGATTCATTTGTAATTAGATCATTGTGTCTGGCAGACATAGAAAATGATCAGAAAAGAGAGCAGGATGAAACCTGTCTGATGATACCTGCTTGCTGTATGTCATGGATTAAATCCTCTGCTATGCTTCCGTTGTAAAACACATCTGGCCCCTGCTTTGCAATCATCTCCAAAGTATCAGCCAGTTTCTCAAATTTCACAATATCACTGATTTTAAGCAGGTTCCCGTTCTCATCTGAATATAACTTCCTAAAAGACAAACACAGTGAGAGAAAGCTGAAACATTCATTGTTTGCTCCTCATGTTTTTGAACTCACATTTTGGGTGTATTTCATACCGTAGTGACGTATTAGCAATGCGTGGGATCTGTAGACCTTGGACATAAGGAATAGGGAACCCCTCTCTGGCCAGTCGGATGGTCGGCTCAAAGACGGTGGCCCACGGCAACTTCCCGTAACGCCTGTGTGCCTCTGCATAACCTCGAATTTCCCCAGGAACCCCGATCCATCTGCTGTCTGGTGAGATAATTAATGGACAGTCAGTGCTGGAAAGTAACACATAGATTACACTCATGGTTTGAGTATAGTGTAAAAGCTTGACCTTTAATGCTCTGAGATGCCATGTCTTATAATTAAAAGGGAGCTGAATTTATTTCAACTCTACTACATTTCAGAGGGAAAGTGTACTTTTTAAATGTTGTGTCCATTTATAACTACTTACATTAGAGATAATTTTTCTGCATGTATATTCACCTTTGCTCTTTACTATATTTATATATTACATATTATTTATGTATAATTATATGTTTACACTATTCTTGGTTTAACAATGTTTTCTGTATACATACTTTCTTCTCTGTTTATGCAGGTGCACATGTAGTGGCATAGCAAAGAACTCTGGGGCCTATACAGAAGCAGTCTCGGTGGGCCCCCTTCTTTTCTCTATCACAGCTACAATATCACTCACCGCAGCTATGAGTCTGGGTTTGGTGGTTGCCAGGAGAACGGTACTTGTCTGACTGCATTGTGCCAAGTGTAAATTTGAGTGGAGGGAGGATTATGGTGTGGGGTTGTTTTTCAGGACTTGGGTTCGGCCCCTTAGTTCCAGTGAAAGGAACTCTTAATGCTTCAGCATACCAAGACATTTTGGGCAATGTCATGCTCCCAACTTTGTGGGAACAGTTTGGGGATGGCCCCTTCCTGTTCCAACATGTCTGCGCACCAGTGCACAAAGCAGGTCCATAAAGACATGGATGAGCGAGTTTGGTCTGGAAGAACGTGACTGGCCTGCACAGAGTCCTGACCTCAGCCCAACAGAACACATTTGAGATGAATTAGAGCAGAGACTGAAAGCCAGGCTTTCTCCTCCAACATCAGTGTCTGACCTCACAAATGCACTTCTGGAAGAACCATCAAAAATGCCCATAAAACAATCAGTGAACTCACCACACGCTAGGACAGTTGACTGTGCAGCATATCACAACACATTTCCATTTGTTTTGAATACTAATGTGTTTAAATGAAGAAAAAAGCCATTTCCAAAGTCAAGAGTGCTGAGGCTCACTTAAAAGCCAGAAAATCCCTTGGGGCCCTCTTCCCCCAGTTGTCTCATAGCACCAGCATGTGAAATGATCCTGGCTAGAATTCTGTCTTCAACATACAAGAGAAAATAAAAAACAAACAGAACAGGCTGTTGGATATGAATATTATCCAGTCATATGTAAAGTGCTAATGTCAATAAGTGACCCACTTGCCACTGGGACACAAATTTCAATATAAGAGCAGTAAATTTAGCTCAGTAATGATTAAAATCACAAACTAACCACCTCCTGTTGCTAGTTTTAATTCACTTTTTTAAAATAAATAAATACATTTATGTAAATTAGTAATGAGTAATTTCAAACTGAATTTCTGTTATTACTGTGGCCCACCATGGGGCCACGGCCCATATGAGCTCACTTTGTGTCACATCTTGTGCATCATTTGAGGAAGGACCTGTTACTACTTCACTCTCTCTGGCTGTTTCTGAAATTGAGGACCATGTATTTTCATGGTGTTAATTTGTGCAAGGTTATTCTGCTAGCGTCACATCTGACACTGACTCACTGTCTTTACCAACTTGTGATAGCTGAACCCTTCTTAACCTTTTGTGCTCTGCTCACCTTTCTTTGGAAAGAAATTTGTTAACAACTGATTTCCCTGACTTTGCTTTTTCTCCCTCTCCTTTCTTTTCTTTTTTGACATCCCAATTTTGCTTTGGGGAAAGACAACTCAGTGTGCATTAGCAGTCACATGTATAAGATAAATTAGATGTGCTGTAAAGGTGAGTCCAAGTGCAGATTGGACTAAATCATTGTGCATAATTTTTAAGTGTTGAGAGTAACATCAGAGCCTCCATTGTTTTTGGAATAATGTATTTAATTATTATAAGTTGCTTTGAAATAAAAATTGTTAACATAAACAAACTTTTCATTCCATTGCAAGAGTCCTTTCTGCTGTTGGGGTCCTAGGTAGTCAGTCCCACTTTTCCGCTGGTGATTACCAAGGTTATTATCATTAACGAAAATGAACTAAACAACAAAAACTAAAATTGAAAAAGATTTTTTTGTTAAACAAAATAAAGAACAGTAATTAAAAGATAAAAGGATAACTAACTGGAACGGCATTGTGTGTTTACAAAACTAACTAAAACGTAATGAAGTTACAGATCAAATGTCCTTTGATTTCCTGTTTATCAGCTTATGCAGCCTGTTAACTGGCCACGTCCGGACGTATGTAGTGCGTTTTATATGGCAGACTAGACCCTCCCATTTTGATTGACACTTCATTCGGTCAATCATGTAACTGGACGCACCAAAATCACCTGAAAAAGCTACATGACTTTATTGGCTCTGGAAAAACCATTTCTTAACATGATTGGCCGAATGAGGTGTCAATCAAAATGGGAGGGTCTAGCCTGCTATATGCATTACGTACGTCTGGCGGACGGGACGTGGCCAGTTAACAGGCTACGAAATGGGTTTTCTAGAGCCAATAGTAACCAGAGGCCATCACGTAGCTTTTTCAGGTGATTTTGGTGCGGCCAGTTAACGAGTTAATATGAAATAATTTTTTCCACTCTAGCAGTTTTAGCGGCACCTCACTGTGTGTGTGTTGTGCATTTGTTGTGCAGTATAGTGAGTCGGTTAATAACAATACAGACATGAAAAAAAAACTAAGACAAAACATGTTAAAAACAAATACCCCATATAAGAACAAATATGAACAAATGTAATAAAAAACAAAACATGACGAGACATTTAAAAAAATTAGTAAAAAACACAGCATGGGGTTAAAATTTGTTAAAACCTATGGCTGTAGGAACAAAACTTTTAAAACGCGTGGTTTTACATTTGGGCATTTTATATTTGCGTCCTGACGGGAGAAGCTGGAACTCACAGTGCAAAGGGTGAGAAGTGTCCTTTAAGATTGATCTGGAGATCCTCTGTACCTGCCCAGAGTACAGAGATTCTAGATTTAACTTCAGCTCTCCCGTCAGCTCACGGCACCACTGTACTATTTGGTTCCGGTAATTCTTATTTTTAAGAGGCAGATTACCGAACTATGCCACTAAGCAAAAGGATAAAACTGATTCAATAAAAGCATGATAAAACAGGGTCAGCAGTGTTTTGTCAGTAACACTGCTGTCACCAATAACAGGTGACAGATGACAGTTTCCTGAGGCAATGAAGATGCTGATTCCCTTTTTTTATACAGCTTCACAGTTTGCCTCAAAAGTCAGTTTACTGTCAATAATTGTGCCAAGATATTTATATGTTATTTATATGTTACATTCTACTGCCTGACCCTTTATAAGAGTGAGTTCCTGTGCCTGAGTGAGTTTCCTAAAATCGATGAGCATATCTTTAGTTTTTTGGATATTCATCTGCAGAAAAGATTCATCACACCACTGAACAAAGTCCTGAATGACTGGACCATGGTGAGTTTCACTGCCTGTCAGCAGACTAACAATAACTGAATCATCTGCATACTTTAAAATGAATCTGTCCTCCCTGCTGCTACGACACATGTTTGTATAAAGAATGAACAGAAGAGGTGACAGAACACATCTTTGTGGGGAGCCAGTGGAGGAACAGACCTGATCAGACAGAGAGCCATTCACTCTCACTCTCAGTGTTCTGTTTGTTAAGAAATCTAAAATCCAACCCACAAGAATAAAACTTAAAGTAAAATGTTCTAAAAGCTTCTGTGTGACAATGTGGGGTTGAATGGTATTAAAAGCAGATGAGAAATCAATGAATAAAAGCCTTGCATGTGTTCCCTTTCCCTCAAGATGTTTAAGAAGCAGATTCATTAAGGTGACTGTGGCATCCTCTACTCCTCGGTGTGGTCTGTAGGCAAACTGCAGAGGATCCACGTCACACACTGTCTTCTTTAAAATTTCAGACCTCACCAATTTTTCAAATGATTTCATCACAATGGATGTAGGAGCAATGTTTCTAAAATCATTCAAAGTTTTTGGACAATTGCTCTTTGGAACAGGGACGACTACAGCGTCCTTCCAACATTTGGGGACATGCTGAGTCTGTAAAGACTTATTAAAAATAGTTGTTTGGCACATGATTTGAGCAGACAACCACAGATGTTACCTGGTCCCTGACTCTTGTTTATCTTTATGGAGGAAAAGGCCTTCACAATATCTATGTGAAGCATGTACCACCGGCAGATAGAAGAAGTGGCTGACATAGAGAAATCCTACCAATGGCTGGACAAGGCTGGACTGACAGACAGCACAGAGGCACTAATCATGGCAGCACAAGAGCAAGCTCTAAGCACAAGATCAGTAGAGGCTGGGTTTGTACCACACCAGGCAGGACCCCAGGTGCAGGCTGTGCAGAGATGCTCCTGAGACAGTCCAGCACATAGCCGTAAAAATATTGAAAATGTACATATCAAGATTAACAGATGGATCATTGAAAGAGTTCAACACACAAAATTTCTAGGAATATATATTGATGAATTCTTAAATTTCAAAAAGCATATTGATGAATTGACAACTAAATTATCTAAACAGGTTGGCTTGTTTTATAGACTCCGACATTATCTCCCTCTTGAAGCTCTCATAACGTTGTATCATACCTTTTTTAGAACCACATTTGAATTACTGCAATATCATATGGTGTAACGTATCCAAGCTATCTTGATAAACTACTTGCTTTGCAGTAAGTGAAGTAGCATTCCTGAACACTAGGACGTCGGGGTAGACTGCCCTCAGTCCGCAGCAACGTAGGGATTATTCTGCCCTCAGTCCGCAGCAACGTAGGGATTATTCTGCCCTCGATAGTTGCTGTTCCTATATGTTCTGCACCAAATTAAACCATTTTTTTTTCTTTTACAAAACAGCTCATAACAACAACATTGGTAATAAGTGAAACTTTGTAGTGTTACGGCTGCGTGCCGTTTTGTCTGTGTGTGTCTCTCTCTCTCTCTCTCTCGCTCTACAGCAGGGGCGTCTCCACCTAATCAGGGCCACAAGATATAAAGAGGCGGGATAGGAGGCGGTCCGGAGGAGATGCAGAGAGTGGTGGTGGAAGCTGTCTGGGTTTTGGTGGCTCGAGACACTGTAGTGTTACTCCTGTGGAGAGTGGTTTGTCTGTAGGCTGACCACAGATGTGATCCGGGGCTCCGGATGGTTGTTTGGTAGGTTTTCTTTTCTCCTCTGATAAGATAAGTGACGTCTCCCGTTTGGAGGTTGTTTTGTGTTTTTCCCCTTGTTGGCTTCTCATCTCCCGTTGGGAGATTGTTTTGTGTTTTTCCCCTTATAGGCTTTCCGTCTCCGGTTTGGGGATTGTTTTATGTTGTGGCCGTTTTTGGTTTTTTTTCTTAAATAAACCTTATTTGTTTTATGAACGAATCTGGTTTCATTTGGTTCTTTCTTGATTGTATGTTGCTCCCTTGTCCCCTAGGCCCGCGGGACATAACAGGAGTAACAGTAACAGAAGTAACAGTAACAGAAGTAGCATTCCTGAACACTAGGATGTCGGGGTAGACTACCCTCAGTCCGCAGCAACGTAGGGATTATTCTGCCCTCGATAGTTGCTGTTCCTATATTCTGTGCACCAAATTAAACCAATTTTTTTCCTTTTACAAAACAGCTCAAAACAACAACATTGACAATAATTGAAACTTTGGAGTAACAGTAACAGAAGTAGCATTCCTGAACACTAGGACGTCGGGGTAGACTGCCCTCAGTCCACAGCAACGTAGGGATTATTCTGCCCTCTATAGTTGCTGTTCCTATATTCTGTGCACCAAATTAAACCAATTTTTTTCCTTTTACAAAACAGCTCAAAACAACAACATTGACAATAATTGAAACTTTGGAGTAACAGTAACAGAAGTAGCATTCCTGAACACTAGGACGTCGGGGTAGACTGCCCTCAGTCCACAGCAACGTAGGGATTATTCTGCCCTCGATAGTTGCTGTTCCTATATGTTCTGCACCAAATTAAACCATTTTTTTTCCTTTTACAGAACATCTCATAACAACAACATTGGTAATAAGTGAAACTTTGTAGTGTTACGGCTGCGTGCCGTTTTGTCTGTGTGTGTCTCTCTCTCTCTCTCTCTCTCTCTCTCTGTACAGCAGGGGCGTCTCCACCAAATCAGGGCCGCAAGATATAAAGAGGCGGGATAGGAGGCGGTCCGGAGGAGATGCAGAGAGTGGTGGTGGAAGCTGTCTGGGTTTTGGTGGCTCGAGACACTGTAGTGTTACTCCTGTGGAGAGTGGTTTGTCTGTAGGCTGACCACAGATGTGATCCGGGGCTCCGGAGGGTTGTTTGGTAGGGTTTCTTTTCTCCTCTGATAAGATAAGTGACGTCTCCCGTTTGGAGGTTGTTTTGTGTTTTTCCCCTTGTTGGCTTCTCATCTCCCGTTGGGAGATTGTTTTGTGTTTTTCCCCTTATAGGCTTTCCGTCTCCGGTTTGGGGATTGTTTTATGTTGTGGCCGTTTTTGGTTTTTTTCTTAAATAAACCTTAATTGTTTTATGAACGAATCTGGTTTCATTTGGTTCTTTCTTGATTGTATGTTGCTCCCTTGTCCCCTAGGCCCGCGGGACATAACAGGAGTAACAGTAACAGAAGTAACAGTAACAGAAGTAGCATTCCTAACCACTAGGACGTCGGGGTAGACTGCCCTCAGTCCGCAGCAACGTAGGGATTATTCTGCCCTCGATAGTTGCTGTCCCTATATTCTGTGCACCAAATTAAACCAATTTTTTTCCTTTTACAGAACAGCTCATAACAACAACATTGGTGATAAGTGAAACTTTGGAGTAACAATAATAGAAGTAACATTCCTGAACACTAGGACGTCGGGGTAGACTGCCCTCAGTCCACAGCAACGTAGGGATTATTCTGCCCTCGATAGTTGCTGTCCCTATATTCTGTGCACCAAATTAAACCAATTTTTTTTCTTTTACAGAACAGCTCAAAACAACAACATTGACAATAATTGAAACTTTGGAGTAACAGTAACAGAAGTAGCATTCCTGAACACTAGGACGTCGGGGTAGACTGCCCTCAGTCCGCAGCAACGTAGGGATTATTCTGCCCTCGATAGTTGCTGTTCCTATATGTTCTGCACCAAATTAAACCATTTTTTTTCCTTTTACAGAACAGCTCAAAACAACAACATTGACAATAATTGAAACTTTGGAGTAACAGTAACAGAAGTAGCATTCCTAACCACTAGGACGTCGGGGTAGACTGCCCTCAGTCCGCAGCAACGTAGGGATTATTCTGCCCTCGATAGTTGCTGTTCCTATATTCTGTGCACCAAATTAAACCAATTTTTTTCCTTTTACAAAACAGCTCAAAACAACAACATTGACAATAATTGAAACTTTGGAGTAACAGTAACAGAAGTAGCATTCCTGAACACTAGGACTTCGGGGTAGACTACCCTCAGTCCGCAGCAACGTAGGGATTATTCTGCCCTCGATAGTTGCTGTTCCTATATTCTGTGCACCAAATTAAACCAATTTTTTTTCCTTTTACAAAACAGCTCAAAACAACAACATTGACAATAATTGAAACTTTGGAGTAACAATAATAGAAGTAGCATTCCTGAACACTAGGACTTCGGGGTAGACTACCCTCAGTCCGCAGCAACGTAGGGATTATTCTGCCCTCGATAGTTGCTGTTCCTATATTCTGTGCACCAAATTAAACCATTTTTTTTCCTTTTACAGAACAGCTCATAACAACAACATTGGTAATAAGTGAAACTTTGTAGTGTTACGGCTGCGTGCCGTTTTGTCTGTGTGTGTCTCTCTCTCTCTCTGTACAGCAGGGGCATCTCCACCTAATCAGGGCCGCAAGATATAAAGAGGCGGGATAGGAGGCGGTCCGGAGGAGATGCAGAGAGTGGTGGTGGAAGCTGTCTGGGTTTTGGTGGCTCGAGACACTGTAGTGTTACTCCTGTGGAGAGTGGTTTGTCTGTAGGCTGACCACAGATGTGATCCGGGGCTCCGGAGGGTTGTTTGGTAGGGTTTCTTTTCTCCTCTGATAAGATAAGTGACGTCTCCCTTTTGGAGGTTGTTTTGTGTTTTTCCCCTTGTTGGCTTCTCATCTCCCGTTGGGAGATTGTTTTGTGTTTTTCCCCTTATACGCTTTCCGTCTCCGGTTTGGGGATTGTTTTATGTTGTGGCCGTTTTTGTTTTTTTTTCTTAAATAAACCTTATTTGTTTTATAAACGAATCTGGTTTCATTTGGTTCTTTCTTGATTGTATGTTGCTCCCTTGTCCCCTAGGCCCGCGGGACATACCAGGAGTAACAGTAACAGGAGTAACAGTAACAGAAGTAGCATTCCTGAACACTAGGATGTCGGGGTAGACTGCCCTCAGTCCACAGCAACGTAGGGATTATTCTGCCCTCTATAGTTGCTGTTCCTATATTCTGTGCACCAAATTAAACCAATTTTTTTCCTTTTACAGAACAGCTCATAACAACAACATTGGTAATAAGTGAAACTTTGTAGTGTTACGGCTGCGTGCCGTTTTGTCTGTGTGTGTCTCTCTCTCTCTCTCTCTTGCTCTACAGCAGGGGCGTCTCCACCTAATCAGGGCCACAAGATATAAAGAGGCGGGATAGGAGGCGGTCCGGAGGAGATGCAGAGAGTGGTGGTGGAAGCTGTCTGGGTTTTGGTGGCTCGAGACACTGTAGTGTTACTCCTGTGGAGAGTGGTTTGTCTGTAGGCTGACCACAGATGTGATCCGGGGCTCCGGAGGGTTGTTTGGTAGGGTTTCTTTTCTCCTCTGATAAGATAAGTGACGTCTCCAGTTTGGAGGTTGTTTTGTGTTTTTCCCCTTGTTGGCTTCTCATCTCCCGTTGGGAGATTGTTTTGTGTTTTTCCCCTTATACGCTTTCCGTCTCCGGTTTGGGGATTGTTTTATGTTGTGGCCGTTTTTGTTTTTTTTTCTTAAATAAACCTTATTTGTTTTATAAACGAATCTGGTTTCATTTGGTTCTTTCTTGATTGTATGTTGCTCCCTTGTCCCCTAGGCCCGCGGGACATACCAGGAGTAACAGTAACAGGAGTAACAGTAACAGAAGTAGCATTCCTGAACACTAGGATGTCGGGGTAGACTGCCCTCAGTCCACAGCAACGTAGGGATTATTCTGCCCTCTATAGTTGCTGTTCCTATATTCTGTGCACCAAATTAAACCAATTTTTTTCCTTTTACAAAACAGCTCATAACAACAACATTGTTAATAAGTGAAACTTTGGAGTAACAGTAACAGAAGTAACATTCCTGAACACTAAGACCTCGGGGTAGACTGCCCTCAGTCCGCAGCAACGTAGGGATTATTCTGCCCTCGATAGTTGCTGTTCCTATATTCTGTGCACCAAATTAAAATATATTTTTTCCTTTTACAAAACAGCTCATAACAAAAGCATTGGTAATAAGTGAAACCTTGGAGTAACAATAACAGAAGTAGCATTCCTGAACACTAGGACGTCGGGGTAGACTACCCTCAGTCCGCAGCAACGTAGGGATTTTTCTGCCCTCGATAGTTGCTGTTCCTATATTCTGTGCACCAAATTAAACCAATTTTTTTTCTTTTACAAAACAGCTCAAAACAACAACATTGACAATAATTGAAACTTTGGAGTAACAGTAACAGAAGTAGCATTCCTGAACACTAGGACGTCGGGGTAGACTACCCTCAGTCCGCAGCAACGTAGGGATTATTCTGCCCTCGATAGTTGCTGTTCCTATATTCTGTGCACCAAATTAAACCATTTTTTTTCCTTTTACAGAACAGCTCATAACAACAACATTGGTAATAAGTGAAACTTTGTAGTGTTACTGCTGCGTGCCGTTTTATCTGTGTGTGTCTCTCTCTCTCTCTCTACAGCAGGGGCATCTCCACCAAATCAGGGCCGCAAGATATAAAGAGGCGGGATAGGAGGCGGTCCGGAGGAGATGCAGAGAGTGGTGGTGGAAGCTGTCTGGGTTTTGGTGGCTCGAGACACTGTAGTGTTACTCCTGTGGAGAGTGGTTTGTCTGTAGGCTGACCACAGATGTGATCCGGGGCTCCGGAGGGTTGTTTGGTAGGGTTTCTTTTCTCCTCTGATAAGATAAGTGACGTCTCCCGTTTGGAGGTTGTTTGTGTTTTTCCCCTTGTTGGCTTCTCATCTCCCGTTGGGAGATTGTTTTGTGTTTTTCCCCTTATAGGCTTTCCGTCTCCGGTTTGGGGATTGTTTTATGTTGTGGCCGTTTTTGTTTTTTTTTCTTAAATAAACCTTATTTGTTTTATGAACGAATCTGGTTTCATTTGGTTCTTTCTTGATTGTATGTTGCTCCCTTGTCCCCTAGGCCCGCGCGACATAACAGGAGTAACAGTAACAGAAGTAACAGTAACAGAAGTAGCATTCCTAACCACTAGGACGTCGGGGTAGACTGCCCTCAGTCCGCAGCAACGTAGGGATTATTCTGCCCTCGATAGTTGCTGTTCCTATATTCTGTGCACCAAATTAAACCAATTTTTTTCCTTTTACAAAACAGCTCAAAACAACAACATTGACAATAATTGAAACTTTGGAGTAACAGTAACAGAAAGAGCATTCCTGAACAGTAGGACGTCGGGGTAGACTACCCTCAGTCCACAGCAACGTAGGGATTATTCTGCCCTCGATAGTTGCTGTTCCTATATTCTGTGCACCAAATTAAACCAATTTTTTTCCTTTTACAAAACAGCTCAAAACAACAACATTGACAATAATTGAAACTTTGGAGTAACAGTAATAGAAGTAGCATTCCTGAACACTAGGACGTCGGGGTAGACTGCCCTCAGTCCATAGCAACGTAGGGATTATTCTGCCCTCTATAGTTGATGTTCCTATATTCTGTGCACCAAATTAAACCATTTTTTATCCTTTTACAGAACAGCTCATAACAACAACATTGGTGATAAGTGAAACTTTGGAGTAACAATAATAGAAGTAGCATTCCTAACCACTAGGACGTCGGGGTAGACTGCCCTCAGTCCGCAGCAACGTAGGGATTATTCTGCCCTCGATAGTTGCTGTTCCTATATTCTGTGCACCAAATTAAACCAATTTTTTTCCTTTTACACAACATCTCATAACAACAACATTGGTAATAAGTGAAACTTTGGAGTAACAGTAACAAAAGTAGCATTCCTAACCACTAGGACATCGGGGTAGACTGCCCTCAGTCCGCAGCAACGTAGGGATTATTCTGCCCTCGATAGTTGCTGTCCCTATATTCTGTGCACCAAATTAAAATATTTATTTTCCTTTTACAAAACAGCTCATAACAACAACATTGACAATAATTGAAACTTTGGAGTAACAGTAACAGAAAGAGCATTCCTGAACACTAGGACGTCGTGGTAGCCTACCCTCAGTCCGCAGCAACGTAGGGATTATTCTGCCCTCGATAGTTGCTGTTCCTATATTCTGTGCACCAAATTAAACCAATTTTTTTCCTTTTACAAAACAGCTCAAAACAACAACATTGACAATAATTGAAACTTTGGAGTAACAGTAATAGAAGTAGCATTCCTGAACACTAGGACGTCGGGGTAGACTGCCCTCAGTCCACAGCAACGTAGGGATTATTCTGCCCTCGATAGTTGCTGTTCCTATATTCTGTGCACCAAATTAAACCAATTTTTTTCCTTTTACAAAACAGCTCATAATGACAACATTGTTAATAAGTGAAACTTTGGAGTAACAGTAACAGAAGTAACATTCCTGAACACTAAGACGTCGGGGTAGACTGCCCTCAGTCCACAGCAACGTAGGGATTATTCTGCCCTCGATAGTTGCTGTCCCTATATTCTGTGCACCAAATTAAACCAATTTTTTTCCTTTTACAGAACAGCTCATAACAACAACATTGACAATAGTTGAAACTTTGGAGTAACAGTAATAGAAGTAGCATTCCTGAACACTAGGACGTCGGGGTAGACTACCCTCAGTCCGCAGCAACGTAGGGATTATTCTGCCCTCGATAATTGCTGTTCCTATATGTTCTGCACCAAATTAAACCATTTTTTTTCCTTTTACAGAAGAGCTCATAACAACAACATTGGTAATAAGTGAAACTTTGGAATAACAGTAACAAAAGTAGCATTCCTAACCACTAGGACGTCGGGGTAGACTGCCCTCAGTCCGCAGCAACGTAGGGATTATTCTGCCCTCGATAGTTGCTGTTCCTATATTTTTGCACCAAATTAAACCAATTTTTTTCCTTTTACAAAACAGCTCAAAACAACAACATTGACAATAATTGAAACTTTGGAGTAACAGTAACAGAAGTAGCATTCCTGAACACTAGGACTTCGGAGTAGACTACCCTCAGTCCGCAGCAACGTAGGGATTATTCTGCCCTCGATAGTTGCTGTTCCTATATTCTGTGCACCAAATTAAACCAATTTTTTTCCTTTTACAAAACAGCTCAAAACAACAACATTGACAATAATTGAAACTTTGGAGTAACAGTAATAGAAGTAGCATTCCTGAACACTAGGACGTCGGGGTAGACTGCCCTCAGTCCGCAGCAACGTAGGGATTATTCTGCCCTCGATAGTTGCTGTTCCTATATTCTGTGCACCAAATTAAACCAATTTTTTTCCTTTTACAGAACAGCTCATAACAACAACATTGGTGATAAGTGAAACTTTGGAGTAACAATATTAGAAGTAACATTCCTGAACACTAGGACGTCGGGGTAGACTGCCCTCAGTCCACAGCAACGTAGGGATTATTCTGCCCTCGATAGTTGCTGTCCCTATATTCTGTGCACCAAATTAAACCAATTTTTTTCCTTTTACAAAACAGCTCATAATGACAACATTGTTAATAAGTGAAAC
The DNA here is from genome assembly GCF_007364275.1 of Archocentrus centrarchus. Classification (NCBI taxonomy): domain Eukaryota; kingdom Metazoa; phylum Chordata; class Actinopteri; order Cichliformes; family Cichlidae; genus Archocentrus; species Archocentrus centrarchus. The sequence continues at coordinate 31,433,184 of NC_044361.1, read as the reverse complement.
TTTGGAGTAACAGTAACAGAAGTAGCATTCCTGAACACTAGGACGTCGGGGTAGACTGCCCTCAGTCCGCAGCAACGTAGGGATTATTCTGCCCTCGATAGTTGCTGTTCCTATATGTTGTGCACCAAATTAAACCATTTTTTTTCCTTTTACAGAACAGCTCATAACAACAACATTGGTAATAAGTGAAACTTTGCAGTGTTACGGCTGCGTGCCGTTTTGTCTGTGTGTGTCTCTCTCTCTCTCGCTCTACAGCAGGGGCGTCTCCACCTAATCAGGGCCACAAGATATAAATAGGGGGGATAGGAGGCGGTCCGGAGGAGATGCAGAGAGTGGTGGTGGAAGCTGTCTGGGTTTTGGTGGCTTGAGACACTGTAGTGTTACTCCTGTGGAGAGTGGTTTGTCTGTAGGCTGACCACAGATGTGATCCGGGGCTCCGGAGGGTTGTTTGGTAGGGTTTCTTTTCTCCACTGATAAGATAAGTGACGTCTCCCTTTTGGAGGTTGTTTTGTGTTTTTCCCCTTGTTGGCTTCTCATCTCCCGTTGGGAGATTGTTTTGTGTTTTTCCCCTTATACGCTTTCCGTCTCCGGTTTGGGGATTGTTTTATGTTGTGGCCGTTTTTGTTTTTTTTTCTTAAATAAACCTTATTTGTTTTATAAACGAATCTGGTTTCATTTGGTTCTTTCTTGATTGTATGTTGCTCCCTTGTCCCCTAGGCCCGCGGGACATACCAGGAGTAACAGTAACAGGAGTAACAGTAACAGAAGTAGCATTCCTGAACACTAGGAAGTCGGGGTAGACTGCCCTCAGTCCGCAGCAACGTAGGGATTATTCTGCCCTCGATAGTTGCTGTTCCTATATTCTGTGCACCAAATTAAACCAATTTTTTTCCTTTTCCAGAACAGCTCATAACAACAACATTGGTAATAAGTGAAACTTTGTAGTGTTACGGCTGCGTGCCGTTTTGTCTGTGTGTGTCTCTCTCTCTCTCTCTACAGCAGGGGCGTCTCCACCAAATCAGGGCCGCAAGATATAAAGAGGCGGGATAGGAGGCGGTCCGGAGGAGATGCAGAGAGTGGTGGTGGAAGCTGTCTGGGTTTTGGTGGCTCGAGACACTGTAGTGTTACTCCTGTGGAGAGTGGTTTGTCTGTAGGCTGACCACAGATGTGATCCGGGGCTCCGGAGGGTTGTTTGGTAGGGTTTCTTTTCTCCTCTGATAAGATAAGTGACGTCTCCAGTTTGGAGGTTGTTTTGTGTTTTTCCCCTTGTTGGCTTCTCATCTCCCGTTGGGAGATTGTTTTGTGTTTTTCCCCTTATAGGCTTTCCATCTCCGGTTTGGGGATTGTTTTATGTTGTGGCCGTTTTTGGTTTTTTTTCTTAAATAAACCTTAATTGTTTTATGAACGAATCTGGTTTCATTTGGTTCTTTCTTGACTGTATGTTGCTCCCTTGTCCCCTAGGCCCGCGGGACATAACAGGAGTAACAGTAACAGAAGTAACAGTAACAGAAGTAGCATTCCTGAACACTAGGACGTCGGGGTAGACTGCCCTCAGTCCGCAGCAACGTAGGGATTATTCTGCCCTCGATAGTTGCTGTTCCTATATTCTGTGCACCAAATTAAACCATTTTTTTTCCTTTTACAGAACAGCTCAAAACAACAACATTGGCAATAATTGAACATTTGAAGTAACAGTAATTGAAGTAGCTTTCCTGAACACTAGGACGTCGGGGTAGACTGCCCTCAGTCCGCAGCAACGTAGGGATTATTCTGCCCTCGATAGTTGCTGTTCCTATATTCTGTGCACCAAATTAAACCAATTTTTTTCCTTTTACAAAACAGCTCAAAACAACAACATTGGTAATAAGTGAAACCTTGGAGTAACAATAATAGAAGTAGCATTCCTGAACACTAGGACGTCGGGGTAGACTGCCCTCAGTCCACAGCAACGTAGGGATTATTCTGCCCTCGATAGTTGCTGTTCCTATATTCTGTGCACCAAATTAAACTAATTTTTTTCCTTTTACAGACAGCTCATAACAACAACATTGGTGATAAGTGAAACTTTGGAGTAACAATAATAGAAGTAGCATTCCTGAACACTAGGACTTCGGGGTAGACTACCCTCAGTCCGCAGCAACGTAGGGATTATTCTGCCCTCGATAGTTGCTGTTCCTATATTCTGTGCACCAAATTAAACCAATTTTTTTCCTTTTACAAAACAGCTCAAAACAACAACATTGACAATAATTGAAACTTTGGAGTAACAGTAATAGAAGTAGCATTCCTGAACACTAGGACGTCGGGGTAGACTGCCCTCAGTCCGCAGCAACGTAGGGATTATTCTGCCCTCGATAGTTGCTGTTCCTATATTCTGTGCACCAAATTAAACCAATTTTTTTCCTTTTACAGAACAGCTCATAACAACAACATTGGTGATAAGTGAAACTTTGGAGTAACAATATTAGAAGTAACATTCCTGAACACTAGGACGTCGGGGTAGACTGCCCTCAGTCCACAGCAACGTAGGGATTATTCTGCCCTCGATAGTTGCTGTCCCTATATTCTGTGCACCAAATTAAACCAATTTTTTTCCTTTTACAAAACAGCTCATAATGACAACATTGTTAATAAGTGAAACTTTGGAGTAACAGTAACAGAAGTAGCATTCCTGAACACTAGGACGTCGGGGTAGACTGCCCTCAGTCCGCAGCAACGTAGGGATTATTCTGCCCTCGATAGTTGCTGTTCCTATATGTTGTGCACCAAATTAAACCAATTTTTTTCCTTTTACAAAACAGCTCAAAACAACAACATTGGTAATAAGTGAAACTTTGTAGTGTTACGGCTGCGTGCCGTTTTGTCTGTGTGTGTCTCTCTCTCTCTCTGTACAGCAGGGGCGTCTCCACCAAATCAGGGCCGCAAGATATAAAGAGGCGGGATAGGAGGCGGTCCGGAGGAGATGCAGAGAGTGGTGGTGGAAGCTGTCTGGGTTTTGGTGGCTCGAGACACTGTAGTGTTACTCCTGTGGAGAGTGGTTTGTCTGTAGGCTGACCACAGATGTGATCCGGGGCTCCGGAGGGTTGTTTGGTAGGTTTTCTTTTCTCCTCTGATAAGATAAGTGACGTCTCCCGTTTGGAGGTTGTTTTGTGTTTTTCCCCTTGTTGGCTTCTCATCTCCCGTTGGGAGATTGTTTTGTGTTTTTCCCCTTATAGGCTTTCCGTCTCCGGTTTGGGGATTGTTTTATGTTGTGGCCGTTTTTGGTTTTTTTTCTTAAATAAACCTTATTTGTTTTATGAACGAATCTGGTTTCATTTGGTTCTTTCTTGACTGTATGTTGCTCCCTTGTCCCCTAGGCCCGCGGGACATAACAGGAGTAACAGTAACAGAAGTAACAGTAACAGAAGTAGCATTCCTGAACACTAGGACGTTGGGGTAGACTGCCCTCAGTCTGCAGCAACGTAGGGATTATTCTGCCCTCGATAGTTGCTGTTCCTATATTCTGTGCACCAAATTAAACGAATTTTTTTCCTTTTACCGAACAGCTCATAACAAAACATTGGTAATAAGTGAAACCTTGGAGTAACAATAATAGAATTAGCATTCCTGAACACTAGGACGTCGGGGTAGACTGCCCTCAGTCCGCAGCAACGTAGGGATTATTCTGCCCTCGATAGTTGCTGTTCCTATATTCTGTGCACCAAATTAAACCAATTTTTTTTCCTTTTACAGAACAGCTCATAACAAAACATTGGTAATAAGTGAAACCTTGGAGTAACAATAATAGAATTAGCATTCCTGAACACTAGGACGTCGGGGTAGACTGCCCTCAGTCCGCAGCAACGTAGGGATTATTCTGCCCTCGATAGTTGCTGTCTCTATATTCTGTGCACCAAATTAAACCAATTTTTTTCCTTTTACCGAACAGCTCATAACAACAACATTGGTAAACAGTGAAACTTTGGAGTAACAGTAACAGAAGTAACAGTAACAGAAGTAGCATTCCTGAACACTAGGACGTCGGGGTAGACTGCCCTCAGTCCGCAGCAACGTAGGGATTATTCTGCCCTCGATAGTTGCTGTTCCTATATTCTGTGCACCAAATTAAACCAATTTTTTTCCTTTTACAGAACAGCTCATAACAACAACATTGGTAATAAGTGAAACTTTGTAGTGTTACGGCTGCGTGCCGTTTTGTCTGTGTGTGTCTCTCTCTCTCTGTACAGCAGGGGCGTCTCCACCAAATCAGGGCCGCAAGATATAAAGAGGCGGGATAGGAGGCGGTCCGGAGGAGATGCAGAGAGTGGTGGTGGAAGCTGTCTGGGTTTTGGTGGCTCGAGACACTGTAGTGTTACTCCTGTGGAGAGTGGTTTGTCTGTAGGCTGACCACAGATGTGATCCGGGGCTCCGGAGGGTTGTTTGGTAGGGTTTTCTTTTCTCCTCTGATAAGATAAGTGACGTCTCCAGTTTGGAGGTTGTTTTGTGTTTTTCCCCGTGTTGGCTTCTCATCTCCCGTTGGGAGATTGTTTTGTGTTTTTCCCCTTATAGGTTTTCCGTCTCCGGTTTGGGGATTGTTTTATGTTGTGGCCGTTTTTGGTTTTTTTTTCTTAAATAAACCTTATTTGTTTTATGAACGAATCTGGTTTCATTTGGTTCTTTCTTGATTGTATGTTGCTCCCTTGTCCCCTAGGCCCGCCGGACATAACAGGAGTAACAGTAACAGAAGTAACAGTAACAGAAGTAGCATTCCTGAACACTAGGACGTCGGGGTAGACTGCCCTCAGTCCGCAGCAACGTAGGGATTATTCTGCCCTCGATAGTTGATGTTCCTATATTCTGTGCACCAAATTAAACCAATTTTTTTCCTTTTACAGAACAGCTCATAACAATAACATTGGTGATAAGTGAAACTTTGGAGTAACAATAATAGAAGTAACATTCCTGAACACTAGGAAGTCCGGGTAGACTGCCCTCAGTCCGCAGCAACGTAGGGATTATTCTGCCCTCGATAGTTGCTGTTCCTATATTCTGTGCACCAAATTAAACCAATTTTTTTCCTTTTACAAAACAGCTCAAAACAACAACATTGACAATAATTGAAACTTTGGAGTAACAGTAACAGAAGTAGCATTCCTGAACACTAGGACGTCGGGGTAGACTGCCCTCAGTCCACAGCAACGTAGGGATTATTCTGCCCTTGATAGTTGCTGTTCCTATATTCTATAAACCAATTTAATCCACTGGGCCTATGCCTCCAAGTTCTCTTACTATCCTGGTATTGGTCAAACAGTCACACTTCTACAGCGTGTTTTGGTGGCCCATGATGCGGAAGGATATAAGACAATATGTATCAGCCTGTGCTTCTTGTGCCCCGAAAAAGTCTTCAAGTTCACCGCCTCCTGGGTTGCTGTATGGACGTCCAACTCCACGACGCCCCTGGTCTCACATCGCAGTGGACTTTGTTACCGGTCTCCCTCCATCATCAGGTAAATCGGTGGTGTGGCAAGAAGGAAGCCTGAAAAGCCAGGAGGTCCTGATTTTCTGTGTGTGGTAAGTGAAATGTTTCACTGGCACTTGCCCACTTGGGCTCTTGAGCCTCCTGCACAGGTTTCAATGTAGATGCTGCAACACAAACAAAATGCAGTGAGTCTTCTGAGACTCTTAAATACACCTCCAAGACAAGATGTTGATTCTTAAACCTGCTGTAAGCAACATTTACTGGAAATTTTGAATAAACTGACATTTGATATGAGAGTCATAGTGATTCTTTGGGACATGACGAGGTTCTGTACATCAGCTCTTTTGTTTTGGAGGACACTTGTTTTGTCATGGTGGTAAAATTTACAGTGTTTTAAACATTTGTAATAACGCTGACCTTCACCTGAAGGTCTGAGTGAGCCGGTTTCTATTGTTTTAATTTGAATGTTTAGGAGTAGTCAAACTGCTCAACAAGTCTCAGTAAGGCCTAAAAATATTTCCCAAATATATTTGTCATCTGTTGAAATGCACAGAATTTACAATCTTTGTTCTGATCGAGTAAGATTCCGTTTTTGACTGGTTTTCACCGATTTCATATGAAAAACAAAATCACTGTGATTTCCAGAAATCTCTTCTTACCTGTGCTTTGGACTTTCCTGTTCTTTTTGCCCTAAAAACAAACACATTTGACTTGTGAGCCATGAGCTGATTCAAAGTGTGCCGTGACAGGGTGGGGTGGGGGTTCTGTGCGGTTTGTGCAGAAAAATAAAAAGCCTGTTTGGGATCCTGTGGCACACATTCATAGGATGTTTTGATCCTCTTAGAATGGGACTGACATCACACAGAACTAAACTAAGGACAAGTATTATGTGAGAACTCTAAAACTAACTGATTGTGGCAGGTAATTTACCTGCTACAATCAGTTAGTTTTAGAGTGTTTAACTAAAACTTTAAGTATTTAAAAAAAGAAGTCAAATACCTTTAAAAGTCTTGTATTCATAAACTAACTGAAAACTAGCCACAGTTTTTACTTTGTACTTTGTTCTGTAACACAATCAGAGTCAAATATAATGCACTGTTACACATGCAGTTACCCAGTTATACATAATTACACAATATTGATTTGTTTTCAGTTGTGTATACAGTATATGTATGGTTTGATAACCGAACTATATTGCAGAGGGAAATATTGTACATTTAACAGCTGTTACAACAGGTTACTCTGCAGATTAACGTTTTACATGGATTCCTGTTACAAACTAATGATATGATGCACTGTTGGAGATTAAATCATCCCCAAAGTGGATTAACATATGCTTTTGCATATGTACACTGTGTGACATATGCTGTTGCTTTACAGATATTTTTCTGATAATACTGCTGCCCTTTTTGTTCAATTTTAAATTAAATTCTTGTATTTTTTTCTTTTAATTTGTTAAAATCATGCAAATGGCTTCATTCACTGCTCTACCACACATCTCAAAGACTCAAACTGAACTTTCTACACTTTGTGTTCAGGTTGAAGGACACAGCAAACAGCCAGCCACAAGATTTTGGGATAATATTTGGGCATAACACAAATTGTGAGTTAAAAAACAAACGTAAATGACCTTAAAACTATCCATTAAGTACTCACCAAATATTTTCAATGATGGTTCTGTTCTTGTTTAACAAAATGTCGGTGTTTGCAGCTCCAAGAAGTTTGTGTTTACACACTCAGGTTCCTTGGTGACATGAATCTTGTCAGCCTAAAGAAAGTGCTTTCATGTGCCACGTTCTAGAAAGCACTATAAGTTACATTGTGACATCACTTCTGAACATTCCATTCCACTCCTGTCTGTTTGAGCCTGTCCTCCTTCAAAAAACGACTTATTGCTTTGCAACAGAAACAAGCAACCAGGTCTATGAAATATATATATATATATATATATATATATATATATATATATATATATATATATATATATATATATATATATATATATATATATATATATATATATATATATATGAATTTAGTACAACTGAATGTGTTCAATATGACAGCATTAATAATGAGGATAAACTGATATAACACATATACAAACAGGTCTCTCTTGCAAATGAGACACTGAGTCTCAATGGGACTACCTGTATAAATAAAGGTTAAAAAAAAAAAATACATCTATAAAACTTCTTCCACCCCTGTTTAAGCCATAACTAAATGTAACTACTTAAAAATGAACTGTCATGTCCTGGGCCATGTCCCCAGCTTTTTGTGTTTAGTTCTGGTTTCACTGAGGTTTGTTATATCCTAGTTTGTTTTGGGTTTTGATTATTCATCTTAGTTTCCTATCTTGTTAATTTTGGCTTAGTTCCTTTTGTTCCTGTCTCCCCTGCATCTGTCCTGTGTCTGTGTGTTTCCTGTTTTACTTTGATAGTCCTGTGTTCCTGGTGATTTGTGTTTAGTTTTGTGTCCCCATGTCTCGTCTGGTTAATTATATTAAGCTTTGCCCCTCACCTGTTGCCTGTTCCCTGATTACCTAGTGTGTGTATTTAAGTGCTCAGTCTGTGTCTGTTCCTTGTTGTGTTGTCTATGTTTCCTCCGCTGTGTCACCTTGCTCATTTGTTTTTTTAAGTTCTTGCTACTGTCCAGATCTGTATAGCTCTATTCATTCATCACCTCTCAGTAAACCACCTTTCATTTACATCTGCCTGTGATTCCTGCCTTTTGGGGTCACCCTGCTCCTGTCACACATCATGACATGGTCATACTGCATCTAATAAAAGCAGGTGCAAACCTACACATGAATTTACTCTGGAGGATTTTCTGATACTTACTTCGTCTGAGGTGAACTTTGGATCTTGAATATGTTTCTTTAATCCATTGGCAAATTTTAAAGCTTCAACATAACGGTGATAAAATAATGTCTTTTCATCAGTCGTAATGGGTGCTGAATTCATTTTATATCCTAAAAATAAAAACAACTGTTATTTCTTAGATTTAAAGATCCATTCTCAGTGTATGACACTTTTAATGATTGCTTAGGATCATTTTCATGAAACAGACACTATGTGCTAAATACAACAACCAATAAAAGCATTAAGATCAACAGCTCAGTTCAAAACAAAATGATCCAACAAGCCTCATTTTGTGATTTCAAAGTGTAGGTGAGCAGCAGCTCTGCAGTCAGTGTCTGACAGGAACCTTTCATGATGTTGAGGATGAGGCTAAGGATGGCTCCTCCTGCAGGGGGTGGGGGGAAGTACATCTGGTACTCTCCCAAAGGAACAGTCCACGCATCAGTCACTGTAACTTTATATGATGCCAAGTCCTGCAGTGTGAGTGTTCCTCCTGAAACACATTGAAACAAATGGTTCTGCTAACGCATCTTATAATCAAGACCTTTAATCAGAGTAGCTCACAGTGTAGCCTGTGAGGGATCATGGCAGAGCTTTGCAGAGCCAATTGATTTATTCATTTGTAATTAGATCATTGTGTCTGGCAGACATAGAAAATGATCAGAAAAGAGAGCAGGATGAAACCTGTCTGATGATACCTGCTTGCTGTATGTCATGGATTAAATCCTCTGCTATGCTTCCGTTGTAAAACACATCTGGCCCCTGCTTTGCAATCATCTCCAAAGTATCAGCCAGTTTCTCAAATTTCACAATATCACCGATTTTAAGCAGGTTCCCGTTCTCATCTGAATATAACTTCCTAAAAGACAAACACAGTGAGAGAAAGCTGAAACATTCATTGTTTGCTCCTCATGTTTTTGAACTCACATTTTGGGTGTATTTCATACCGTAGTGACGTATTAGCAATGCGTGGGATCTGTAGACCTTGGACATAAGGAATAGGGAACCCTTCTCTGGCCAGTTTCAGAGGGAAAGTGTACTTTTTAAATGTTGTGTCCATTTATAACTACTTACATTAGAGATAATTTTTCTGCATGTATATTCACCTTTGCTCTTTACTATATTTATATATTACATATTATTTATGTATAGTTATATGTTTACACTATTCTTGGTTTAACAATGTTTTCAGAATATCATACTGTATACATACTTTCTTCTCTGTTTATGCAGGTGCACATGTAGTGGCATAGCAAAGAACTCTGGGGCCTATACAGAAGCAGTCTCGGTGGGCCCCCTTCTTTTCTCTATCACAGCTACAATATCACTCACCGCAGCTATGAGTCTGGGTTTGGTGGTTGCCAGGAGAACGGTACTTGTCTGACTGCATTGTGCCAAGTGTAAATTTGAGTGGAGGGAGGATTATGGTGTGGGGTTGTTTTTCAGGACTTGGGTTCGGCCCCTTAGTTCCAGTGAAAGGAACTCTTAATGCTTCAGCATACCAAGACATTTTGGGCAATGTCATGCTCCCAACTTTGTGGGAACAGTTTGGGGATGGCCCCTTCCTGTTCCAACATGTCTGCGCACCAGTGCACAAAGCAGGTCCATAAAGACATGGATGAGCGAGTTTGGTCTGGAAGAACGTGACTGGCCTGCACAGAGTCCTGACCTCAGCCCGATAGAACACATTTGAGATGAATTAGAGCAGAGACTGAAAGCCAGGCTTTCTCCTCCAACATCAGTGTCTGACCTCACAAATGCACTTCTGGAAGAACCATCAAAAATGCCCATAAAACAATCAGTGAACTCACCACACGCTAGGACAGTTGACTGTGCAGCATATCACAACACATTTCCATTTGTTTTGAATACTAATGTGTTTAAATGAAGAAAAAAGCCATTTCCAAAGTCAAGAGTGCTGAGGCTCACTTAAAAGCCAGAAAATCCCTTGGGGCCCTCTTCCCCCAGTTGTCTCATAGCACCAGCATGTGAAATGATCCTGGCTAGAATTCTGTCTTCAACATACAAGAGAAAATAAAAAACAAACAGAACAGGCTGTTGGATATGAATATTATCCAGTCATATGTAAAGTGCTAATGTCAATAAGTGACCCACTTGCCACTGGGACACAAATTTCAATATAAGAGCAGTAAATTTAGCTCAGTAATGATTAAAATCACAAACTAACCACCTCCTGTTGCTAGTTTTAATTCACTTTTTTTAAATAAATAAATACATTTATGTAAATTAGTAATGAGTAATTTCAAACTGAATTTCTGTTATTACTGTGGCCCACCATGGGGCCACGGCCCATATGAGCTCACTTTGTGTCACATCTTGTGCATCATTTGAGGAAGGACCTGTTACTACTTCACTCTCTCTGGCTGTTTCTGAAATTGAGGACCATGTATTTTCATGGTGTTAATTTGTGCAAGGTTATTCTGCTAGCGTCACATCTGACACTGACTCACTGTCTTTACCAACTTGTGATAGCTGAACCCTTCTTAACCTTTTGTGCTCTGCTCACCTTTCTTTGGAAAGAAATTTGTTAACAACTGATTTCCCTGACTTTGCTTTTTCTCCCTCTCCTTTCTTTCCTTTTTTGACATCCCAATTTTGCTTTGGGGAAAGACAACTCAGTGTGCATTAGCAGTCACATGTATAAGATAAATTAGATGTGCTGTAAAGGTGAGTCCAAGTGCAGATTGGACTAAATCATTGTGCATAATTTTTAAGTGTTGAGAGTAACATCAGAGCCTCCATTGTTTTTGGAATAATGTATTTAATTATTATAAGTTGCTTTGAAATAAAAATTGTTAACATAAACAAACTTTTCATTCCATTGCAAGAGTCCTTTCTGCTGTTGGGGTCCTAGGTAGTCAGTCCCACTTTTCCGCTGGTGATTACCAAGGTTATTATCATTAACGAAAATGAACTAAACAACAAAAACTAAAATTGAAAAAGATTTTTTTGTTAAACAAAATAAAGAACAGTAATTAAAAGATAAAAGGATAACTAACTGGAACGGCATTGTGTGTTTACAAAACTAACTAAAACGTAATGAAGTTACAGATCAAATGTCCTTTGATTTCCTGTTTATCAGCTTATGCAGCCTGTTAACTGGCCACGTCCGGACGTATGTAGTGCGTTTTATATGGCAGACTAGACCCTCCCATTTTGATTGACACTTCATTCGGTCAATCATGTAACTGGACGCACCAAAATCACCTGAAAAAGCTACATGACTTTATTGGCTCTGGAAAAACCATTTCTTAACATGATTGGCCGAATGAGGTGTCAATCAAAATGGGAGGGTCTAGCCTGCTATATGCATTACGTACGTCTGGCGGACGGGACGTGGCCAGTTAACAGGCTACGAAATGGGTTTTCTAGAGCCAATAGTAACCAGAGGCCATCACGTAGCTTTTTCAGGTGATTTTGGTGCGGCCAGTTAACGAGTTAATATGAAATAATTTTTTCCACTCTAGCAGTTTTAGCGGCACCTCACTGTGTGTGTGTTGTGCATTTGTTGTGCAGTATAGTGAGTCGGTTAATAACAATACAGACATGAAAAAAAAACTAAGACAAAACATGTTAAAAACAAATACCCCATATAAGAACAAATATGAACAAATGTAATAAAAAACAAAACATGACGAGACATTTAAAAAAATTAGTAAAAAACACAGCATGGGGTTAAAATTTGTTAAAACCTATGGCTGTAGGAACAAAACTTTTAATATTTTATATTTTATATTTGGGCATTTTATATTTGCGTCCTGATGGGAGAAGCTGGAACTCACAGTGCAAAGGGTGAGAAGTGTCCTTTAAGCTTGATCTGGAGATCCTCTGTACCTGCCCAGAGTACAGAGATTCTAGATGTAACTTCAGCTCTCCCGTCAGCTCACGGCACCGCTGTACTATTTGGTTCAGGTAATTCTTATTTTTAAGAGGCAGATTACCGAACTATGCCACTAAGCAAAAGGATAAAACTGATTCAATAAAAGCATGATAAAACAGGGTCAGCAGTGTTTTGTCAGTAACACTGCTGTCACCAATAACAGGTGACAGATGACAGTTTCCTGAGGCAATGAAGATGCTGATTCCCTTTTTTATACAGCTTCACAGTTTGCCTCAAAAGTCAGTTTACTGTCAATAATTGTGCCAAGATATTTATATGTTATTTATATGTTACATTCTACTGCCTGACCCTTTATAAGAGTGAGTTCCTGTGCCTGAGTGAGTTTCCTAAAATCAATGAGCATATCTTTAGTTTTTTGGATATTCATCTGCAGAAAAGATTCATCACACCACTGAACAAAGTCCTGAATGACTGGACCATGGTGAGTTTCACTGCCTGTCAGCAGACTAACAATAACTGAATCATCTGCATACTTTAAAATGAATCTGTCCTCCCTGCTGCTACGACACATGTTTGTATAAAGAATGAACAGAAGAGGTGACAGAACACATCTTTGTGGGGAGCCAGTGGAGGAACAGACCTGATCAGACAGAGAGCCATTCACTCTCACTCTCAGTGTTCTGTTTGTTAAGAAATCTAAAATCCAACCCACAAGAATAAAACTTAAAGTAAAATGTTCTAAAAGCTTCTGTGTGACAATGTGGGGTTGAATGGTATTAAAAGCAGATGAGAAATCAATGAATAAAAGCCTTGCATGTGTTCCCTTTCCCTCAAGATGTTTAAGAAGCAGATTCATTAAGGTGACTGTGGCATCCTCTACTCCTCGGTGTGGTCTGTAGGCAAACTGCAGAGGATCCACGTCACACACTGTCTTCTTTAAAATTTCAGACCTCACCAATTTTTCAAATGATTTCATCACAATGGATGTAAGAGCAATGTTTCTAAAATCATTCAAAGTTTTTGGACAATTGCTCTTTGGAACAGGGACGACTACAGCGTCCTTCCAACATTTGGGGACATGCTGAGTCTGTAAAGACTTATTAAAAATAGTTGTTTGGCACATGATTTGAGCAGACAACCACAGATGTTACCTGGTCCCTGACTCTTGTTTATCTTTATGGAGGAAAAGGCCTTCACAATATCTATGCATTCAATCTTAAAATGATGGCTGTCTTCAAGTTCCTGACTCACTTCCTGCCTCTCTTTACTAAAATCGAGTACATCAAATCGAGAATAAAAACAATTAAGAGCATTCGCTAATTCAGAGTCTGAGTCAAAACCCTCTAAAGTGACAGTGCCTTTGTTATTGGAATTGCGTACCTGCTATGGCTTTCATGGTGGACCAAGCACAGCCAAGGTTATTTGGGGCCATTTTATCTTCCAGTTTCTTTTTATAGTCCTGTTTTGCTTTTAAAATGTTCATTTTCAGCTCCTTGGAGGCTGCATGCAAATCAGGAACAAAACCAGACTTAAAAGCACACCTCTTAGTCTGTAAACTTGATTTCACAGATTTTGTAACCCAGGGCTTGTTATTGGGGAAGATTCTGGTGTATGCTCACCACTAGTCAGCAAGATAATGGCTAGCTATAATTCAGGTCCATGCACCCCAGAATAATTGTTCTGCATTTCCAGCTACTTTTTGCCACAATTTTTTTTAATTTATCAATGAGAGTACGGTATAACAATCTGGAACAATAATCAAAGCATCGATATAAGGACTCACAAACGTCATCAAATTCCTGGAGGAAGACTGCTGAAACTATCGGAATGGATGTGAGGGAATGAACAAAGTGAAAAAAAAAAAAAACAGGGACAAATGTGTTTGCAGCCAAAATAAATAAAACTGACACCAAAGAACAAGGACTAAGGAGGGGAAAAAGTCCCAGCATCGGCCACTTAGGTAGCTTGTGTTCAAGGCACCGTAAAGACCCAGCGCAGAAGTCTAATTAGTGACTTTCTAACCAAGCTAGCTCTCCGAGCAACTCCCCTGAACCAGCATCGCAGCCGTGCAGCAAGGTGACAACAATAAAAGACTGTTTTCACTGAAAAAATAACTGCTGGCTAGTTAGTACACCACAAGTGAGAGGATGCACTGATAAATTTGTTTATTGAAACTGGGATGTCCACACCACTGTGTGAGACAAACAAATAAAAACCCATACAATCTTGAAAAGCTGTATTTGAGCTTTGATTTCTTCACATTGTTCAGTTTGTCAAACTTGTCAAATTTTTGTCAAACATTCACTGCGTTCTGATATTATACACCACATGCGAGGTATTGTTAATCTACTGCACTGAAGCTGAAATATATTGTAGAGTTTACTGTATTTTGGAGATTATGTTTTTCTTTATGTTTCTCCCTGTTGGTGTCTCATTCATTTGAATTCAATTCAAATTTATTTATATAGCGCCAAATCATAATAAACAATCGCTTCAAGGCACATGATATTCATGTGGGTCCTTAGTATTAAACACATTTAGCACGTAATGCTGATGTCTTGTGAACAGTTAGATGTTGGTTGTTGAATACAGTTTTTTTATATGATATCGTTTGTTGAGTTTTTATTACACAATAATTACTCTTGCACCTTAAATCTTGCAACTGACAAAGTATAGCAAAACTAAAGCTAATACTAGAACTAATGAAAACTCAACTAAAACTAAGCATTAAACTAAAACCACTCTAAAAAATAATTAAAACTAACTAAATTAGAGGAAAAAAATAAAAGTAAGTAACACTAAACTCTAATGGAAAAATCCAAAACTGTTATAACTTTGGTGTCTACATGAACACTGTGCAAAGACTAAACATGTGCATATGTGGTCTTGTTGTCGTGATGGTATGCAATCTACTTCAAGTGAAACCTGATGAAAAAGAAACATTTGCACTTCCAAGAACAGGTCTGGCAGGATTTGCTGCTCTTTTTGTGACAGACCAAGCAAACAGAGTTCCTTACACAAAGTTAGTACATGACAACAGAGTGAGAAAAACAAGAAAGACTACAAAAGACTTAGAGGGAAACAAATGGAGCTCTTTAAAAAATAATGGTATTATGTCAGAAAAGCACCCCACCTTCCCTCCACTCCATGGTCTTAAGACATGTCTTGAGCAGGTCAGGGTTCACCTTTGCAGGTACAGTCTCTCTGGAGTTGATGATTTTCACTTTACCTTTGAAAAGATGAGATATTATTATCCCCAGCAGGGCTGAGCTGCTGCATTAGGATAAGGGGAGTGAGGGTGTCTTGTTACCGGAGCTGTCCATCACAGTGAACGTGGACCCTCCTCCAATGCCCGCACTGTGTGGGTTGATGATGGAGGTGCACAGCAGCGCAGCAATGGCTCCATCTACTGCTGAACCACCTTTCTGAAGAATGTCCCTGAAATAGTTTCTGGAGCTTGAACGAGTTCATTGTCAGCCCTTCAGGCGACCCTGTCATCGTTAGAACGTGTGCTATGGCCGCAACAGTAATCGAATTGTAATCTCGATCACGAATTTAGCATCCCACAATTAAATTAACATAATCGAGATACAGTGAAAAGCATTCTCCACAAAATGTAAAGCAAAGCAAACAAACGTTCCCTAAATCAGTCCCTGACGACGTCTGCATGTGCCAATCACAGCTTCTTTCCTGTACCGTGCCGTTTGAAGTTTCCTGGATGAGTAACATTACAATAAACTAAATTTAAAAGTCTGGTGCAACATAAGTTCCTAGACGCTGATCATCATCCCTTATTTGAAAATACTTCAGATTTAGCGCAGATGGTGTTAATAAAGAATAAATTATATACAAAAAGTGCTGTAGAGTTGTATCTGTGCAGTATGATAATCCGCAGTATACAATGAATGCACGACCTCGCCTGCGTACCTATCAGATCACAAAGACGCACTGAAAACACAATCGTCAAAAATGTGTTTGATAAACTGTGCAAAAAATATGTTTTATTTTTCCTAAGTGAAAAAACTGCTCCGTGCAAACGACTTATTAAAATAAATAAGTTTTAGCCAACAGGAATGTAGCACAATGTAAAAGTAAAAGCGTTCTGTTGATTTATTGCTGCATTAAGTTTTGGTACTTTTTTAAAGTATATTTTCCTTCTGCACTGAATTTAGGTGAATAAGGAGGACAAACCTCATTTTAATGAAGAACTGTACAATAGCAGAAATGCAGCGCAACATTGATGTGAAAAGCAGTGTTATGTTTACATGAAAGTGCAATATAAACGTTTTTGTCACTAAAATCAGTGAATAACAATGGCAAATAACCCGATCGTGATCTTAATATTGATTAAAAAAAAAAATCGTGATCATCATTTTGACCATGACTGTACATCCCTGGGGAAAGGACCCATTGAAATTTTGCATAGGTCTGTGATATCACTTTCAATTTTGTCCTTTATGAAGGTATGTATTCGGAAAATTTCACAGAAACATTTGTTAGAATTATGAGCGAATGAATAGTTTTCTCGTAAGTAGGTAATAATAATAATAATAATAATAATAATAATAATAATAATAATAATAACAGATTTGCATAGCGAAACCCAAGAACCGTTTACAAAGAAAAAAAGAGTGAGAGCGACGATGTGGAGAAATAAATAAATAATCGTATACTGTAGTGAGGATGACACGGATTAAGGAGCTCCCAAACATGTTTATTTTTGCTCTTAGAAAACTGTTTTGTGACGCTTCCGTTAGTACACCCTGAACAGAACAAACTGTCAGAAATTGAAACTGTCACTCACCGTCCAATCTCTGAACATTTTGGAGAGTCTGCGGCCACTGCAGCTTTTGAGAAAGTAGCATCAGGGCATATACGCCTCAAAAGTACAGCACACAAAATTATAACCACGCAGAGCACTGCGATTGCTACAATGTTATTTAACTTCGCCATTGCTGTTTCTTCTCAGATGGATACAATGTCATTCTCAAGCATACAAACTTTTACAAAAAAATATTCATGAACAAATAAACAAAAACAAACAAACAAACAAAAAAAAACAACTGACCAAATACCCATCAGCTATGCACAATTTTTAAACTGTAACTTCACAAATCTGTTTTTGTTTTCAAAAAGCTTCCTGTGCACGCAGATGTCTAAAATCATGTGTGGCTTCCTTTTTGTTCATTTGCAGACTGTGCCCTAATAGGCATAGATCACATGCGCACTTGGGGTTTTGAGACTTTGCTGACCGCATCAAAAATGCTGATATATCCATAACAGCAGAGACAGTCTTAAAACTGTACTGACCATAGACACCAACTGTTCAAATTCAGCTAAATATGTTGCTGCTGTCAGAACACTCTGATTAATATCAAGGTTCCAAATGTAGTTATCCCATATTATTTGGAATATGTCCATATTCATATTTTTTACAAAATATTATTGAGCACCACAGACACTTTAAAAGATATATACCCTGCATATTTTTATACTGTCTATCATTGGCACATACTCAATTCAGAAGATGATCCACAGGGATGTCTAACTGTTCCCTTATCTGCAGTTGTGTACTGGCTAACTGTTCTCCCAGCAGGAGAATGTCCATCATGTATCAGCAGCTTGTTTAAACTATATATTAACCTTCATATGTTATTGTTTTTTTCCTCCTTTTGGCTGCTCCCTTTAGAGGTCGCAACAGCAGACCATCTGCCTCCATCCATGTTCTCCTCTGTCACACCAACCCTCTGCATTTCCTCCTTTACTACATCCATGAACCTCATTTTCCTCCTGCCTGGCAGGTCCATCTTCAACATCCTTCATCCAATATATCCACTATCTTTGTCTCAAAACTGCTCGACCTGAGCTGTCCCTCTGGTGTACTCATTTCTAATCTTGTCCATCCTGGTCACTCACAGTGAAAAGTTTAGTATTTTCAGATGAGACTCCTGTGTTTTTGTCAATGTCCCTGCCTCCAAAACATACATCATAGCAGGTCTCACTACCATCTTGTAAACCTTCCCTTTCACTCTTCTGCCATGAATCAAAATAAAATATTGTATCAGACATATCTATCTCAACATTCCTTCTATGTTTCCTTATTAGAAAGTTTTCTAGATACAGTGGAACAATAGAGATATGCTTTCACTTTCCAGCCCAGAAGTCACATTTATAGGCCATTTCGAATGTTTTCAGTTCCCATTTCACAAGGTAGATTCTTATGCAATATCTTGAAAGACACTTTCTTAAACTTGTTTAACTTGTTGTTACTTCCATGTATTTCCTCAGCTGAGTCTGACTGTATTATAGAGTGGCTTAGCCTTGCAATTTTATATTGTAATTAAGCAGTATTTTATTATGCATATGGAGTCAACCTTACACTAATGACACATACAGTACTGGTAAAAAGTTTAGACACACTCATCCATTGAAATGAATGGGTGAGTGTGTATAAAATATGATAAGGACTGTTGTCTCTTTTCTACTCAAAATAAATAAACACCATCAATCATTGTGGATCATAGGTCCATCTGATTTTATAATGATGTAATATAAAGTTATACCACCATGTATCCCTCGTTGTTACAGACATAGGGGTTTTCTGAACCACTCTTTGTCTGGACCCTCACCCAGGACCAGTTTGCCATGGGAGACCCTACCAGGGGGACAAGCCCCCGGACAACATAGCTCCTGGGATCACTGGGACACACAAACCCCTCCACCATGATAAGGTTGGCGATTCATGGAGGAGAAGACCCCTATGTCTGTAACAACATAGGGCCTGGGGAAGGAGCTCGAGGGAGAGTGTTTGGTGGCCGGGCATTAGCCCGTGGTGCCCAGCCGGGCGCAGCCCGAAGAGGTTACATGGGCCCGCCCTCTTGTAGGCCCACCACCCGCAGGAGGCGTCGTAGGGGTCGGGTGCAGTGTGTGTTGGGCGGTGGCTGAGGGCGGAGGCCCTGGTGAACCAATCCCCGGCTATTGAGACTGGCTATTGGGACATGGAATGTCACCTCTCTGGTGAGGAAGGAGCCTGAGCTAGTGTGTGAGGTTGAGAGATACCAGCTTGATATAGTTGGGCTCACCTCAACGCATGGCCTGGGCTCTGGAACCAGTCTCGTGGAGAGGGGTTGGACTCTGTTCCAGTCTGGAGTTGCCCTCGGTGAGAGGCGGCGAGCTGGGGTGGGTATTCTTGTATCCCCCCGGCTTGCTGCCTGCACGTCAGAGTTTTCACTGGTGGACGAGAGGGTTGTTTACCTGCGCCTTTGGGCTGGGGAATGGGTCCTGACCATGGTTTGCGCTTATGCGCCGAATGACAGTTCAGAGTACGCACCCTTTTTGGAGTCGCTAAACAGGGTGCTGGAGAGTGCTCCGTCCAGTGACTCCATAGTCTTGCTGGGAGACTTCAACGCTCACGTGGGCAATGACAGTGAGACCTGGAGGGGCGTGATTGGGAGGAATGGCCAGTACGATCTGAACCCGAATGGTGTTTTGTTATTGGACTTCTGTGCAAACCACAGTTTGTCCATAACAAACACCATGTTCGAACATAAGGATGTCCATAGGCGCACATGGCACCAGGACACCCTAGGTCGCAGGTCGATGATCGATATTGTAATCGTATCATCAGATCTGCGGCCGTATGCTCTGGACACTCGGGTGAAGAGAGGAGCTGAGCTGTCAACTGATCACCACCTGGTGGTGAGTTGGATCAGGTGGCAGGGGAAGATGCTGGAAAGACCTGGCGCACCTAAACATATTGTGAGGGTGCGCTGGGAACACCTGGCAGAAGCCCCAGTCCAGGAGATCTTCAACTCCCACCTCCGGTAGAACTTCGACAGCATTCCGAGGGAGGCTGAGGACACTGAGTCCGAATGGACCATGTTCCGCACCTCCATTGTTGAGGCTGCTGCTCAGAGCTGTGGCTGCAAGGTGGTTGGTGCCTGTCATGGTGGTAACCCCCGAACCAGATTGTGGTCACCGGAGGTGAAGGGAGCCATCAAGCTGAAGAAAGAGTCCTATCGGGCTTGGTTAGCCTGTGGGACTCCGGAGGCAGCTGCCAGGTATCGGCAGGCCAAGCGGAATGCAGCTCAGCAGTGGCCAAAGCAAAAACTCAGGTGTGGGAGGAGTTCGGTGAGGCTATGGAAAAAGACTTTCGGACGGCATCGAAGCGATTCTGGCAAACTGGTGAGGTCACTGAGGCAGTTAAACAACTCCTTGGTGGCAGGGCCCCTGGGATAGATGAGATTCGCCCTGAGTTCCTGAAGGCTCTGGATGTTGTAGGGCTGTCTTGGTTGACACGCCTCTGCAACATCGCGTGGAGATCTGGGGCAGTGCCATTGGATTGGCAAACCGGGGTAGTAGTCCCCATCTTTAAGAAGGGAGACTGGAGGGTGTGCTCCAACTTTCGGGGGATCACACTCCTCAGCCTCCCCGGTAAGGTCTATGCCAGGGTGCTGGAAAGGAGGCTCCATCCGTTAATCTAACCTCGGATCCAGGAGGAACAATGTGGTTTTCGTCCTGGTCACGGAATGCTGGACCAGCTCTTTATCCTCTCAAGGATATTTGAGTGGGCGTGGGAGTTTGCCCAACCAGTCTACATGTGCTTTGTGGACTTGGAGAAGGCATTCAACCGTGTCCCTCGGTGTGTCCTTTGGGAGGTCCTGCGGGAGTATGGGGTGTCTGGCCCGTTGTTGCGGGCAATTCAGTCTTTGTACAACCGCAGTGAGAGCTTGGTCCGTATAGCCGGTAATAAGTCGGATTTGTTTCCTGTGGGTGTTGGACTCCGTCAGGGCTGCCCTTTGTCACCGATTCTGTTCATAATATTTTATGGACAGAATTTCTAGGCGTAGCCAGGTGGTGGAAGGCTTCTTCCTTGGTGGCCTCAGAGTCTCATCTCTGCTCTTTGCAGATGATGCAGTCCTGTTGGCTTCTTCAGGGGGGGGGGCCTCCAGCTTGCAGTGGAACAGTTCGCAGCCGAGTGTGAAGCGGCTGGCATAAGAATCAGCACCTCTAAGTCTGAGGCCATGGTCCTCAGCTGGAAAAGGGTGGAGTGCCCTCTCCGGCTCAGGAACGAGTTCTTGCCCCAAGTGGAGGAGTTCAAGTATCTCGGGGTATTGTTCACGAGAGACGGGAGAAGGAAGCGGAAGATCGACAGATGGATCGGTGCTGCTTCTGCAGTGATGCGGACGCTGCACTGGTCTGTCGTTTTTGTTTGTTTGTTTGACTTAGTTTCTTGTAGTTTTATCAGTTTTGAGTTTTTGTCTTATGTTTTTGTTTATTTGTTCCTTAGAATTTTCTCTTTCCTTGGCTCCTATTTTGTTTTCCAATGATTTTATGTTTAGCTTTGGATGTTTTCTTTTGTAATGATAGTTATTGCTATAGTGAATTCCCTGAGGTTGTTTTCCTGCCCTTCTGGGTTCTCTGTCTTAAGTCTGCATTTCTGTGTTAGATGTCCCATGTTAGTTGTCAGGACATTGCTGTGTGGCAGGCAGAATTAGGACCCCAATGCAGGTCTCAGAAACAGGAACTGATTTTCCACACCTTTATTGCCAGAGTCAAAACCAAAACAATATCAAACTAAATAAACAAACTACATGGAAGCAAGAATGTAAAATAAAAAAAAAGTAATACACTACACAGGAAACACACAACAAGAGGGAGAATGCAACAAAGCACAAAGGGAAACTGAGACACTAAATGCACTTCAGGATAATGAGAGGATGGGAAACAGATGAGCACAAGGCTGGGAACAACCAACATGATTATTAAAGGGGAAGTTAACCCAGATGTAAAACAGAAAGCAGAAGTATTACCAAAATAAAACAGGAAGGGAGCAACAACCAAATAGGGAGGCAAACTCAGCTCAGCACACAAAGGATAACAAAACCCCAAAGCTCTGGATCAAATCCAGAGACCATGACATTAGTTACTTCCTGTTTTCCTTTGTTAGTTGATTGGCTCATGTGTGCTGTGTTTAGTTTTGCTTCCTTTATCATGTGCCATGATCAGTTTCAGTCATCACTGTGTATTTAAACCCCTGTTTGCATGGTTGTTGTCATGTCACACCATTTCCTTTCCACATCTTAGTCTGTGTGTTTCTCCCACCTGGATTTATTCTAGGCCGTCCTTCAAGTCTGCATTTTCTACTTAATTCATGACACCAAGATATAGACGATGGACACTGGCAGGACTTAACAAATTGCGAGCTATTTGGAATGGCGTAGTGGTAACGTTACAGTCTTTGGAGCAGGAGGTCGGGGGTTTGAATCCCAACCAGGGCGAACTTCCAGTAAGGGTCCCCAGGCTAGACCCCCCCCATGCTAAGCAAGCCATACTGGCTTGGACGTCGCCCGGATTAACAAGGTCTGCGTCAGGTGTTGAGGAACCAGGGCATTCTGACGATAAGTGGGCTACTGGAACTAGCAGGTTAGGACATGAACTGTTGGAATGCTACTATACATGTAATCCCAGCGAGAGGGGTTACATGAAGAGGACCTATGGATTCTTCGAAACCCAACATCCACACTGACAATGAAACAACTTGTGGCTCAGTGTTCCAACATACGAAGATAAGATCATGGCTAAGAACTGGACCTCTCAACGCTGACTACCAAGACTATGTGAAGTACTCTCTGAAGACCTACTAGAACAGGGGTATTCAACTCCAGGCCGGTGTCCTACAGGTTTTAGATGTGTCCCTGATCCAACACACCTGAATCAAATGGCTGAATTACCTCTTCAGTACGCAGTCAAGTTCTCCAGAGTCCTGCTAATGACTTCTATATTTGACTCAGGTGTGTTGAAGCAGAGACACATCTAAAACCTGCAGGACAATGGCCCTCGAGGCCTGGAAGTTGAATACCCCTGTACTAGAAGATGCAAACTACGGACAGTCCCTACCAGTACCATCACTGAAACCAATCAGTTGATGTATAACATGGCAGTGATCCTTGAGATGCTTGGTATAAGATCCTTGGTATAAGATGAACAGCACCATGGAAACGATTGGAGGCTAAGATCAAGGCAGCACGGAGAGAAGTTAGCCAGAGTTGCAGAAATGTGGGATGAAGAAGAAAGCAGTGCCTAAGAAGTGCCTAACTCCTATCAGGCATCTTAGCAGCTAAGATGAGACCAGGGGAGCAAAACACCAGCTACTAGTAGATAAAGCAGTCACTCGAGACTGTAAGACCCAGTTGACCAACATGTGCACCACCTGGATTGACTACAAGAAAGCCTATGACTCGATGCCACACACATGGATCCTGGAATACCTAGAACTGTATAAGATCAACAGGACCCTAAGAGCCTTCATCAAGAACAAATTGAGTATGTGGAGAGCAACACTAGAGGCCAACTTCAAGTCCATTGCACAAGTCAACATCAAGTATGGGATTTACCAAGGAGACGCCCTGTCCCCACTGCTGTTCTGCATAGGCCTGAATCCCCTCAGCCAGATCATCAACAAGACTGGCTATGGATACCAACTACAGAATGGAGCCAACATCAGCCACCTGACATCAAGCTGTATGCTAAGAGTGAAAGCGATATCGATTCGCTGATCCATATCACCAGGATCTACAGCAATTATATCCGCATGTCATTCGGACTGGAGAAGTGTAGTCGGATGGTAACTGAGAGGGTTACACTACCAGAAGGCAACATTGCAGACATTGAGGACAGCTACAAGTACCTTGAATCCCACAGGCAAATGGGAACCATGAAGAGGCCACTAGGAAAGCTGCAACCTCCAAGTACCTGCAGAGAGTTAGGCAAGTCCTGAAGAGTCAGCTGAATGGGAAGAACAAGATCTATCAACACCTATGCCCTGCCAGTTGTCAGATACCCTGCTGGGATAATAAGCTGGCCAAAGGAGGAGATGGAAGCCACTGATGTTAAGACAAGAAAGCTCCTTACCATGCATGGAGGGTTTCACCCCAAATTCAGCACCCTGAAACTGTACGCTAAGCGGAAGGAAGGTGGCCGAGGACTAGTGAATGTCAGAACCACTATCCTAGATGAAACAATGAAGATCAATGAATACATCAGGAAGATGGCCACAAAGGATCATGTGCTTAGTGAGTACCTCAGGCAGCAGAAACCTGAGAAAGAAGAGGATGAAGAACAGGAACCATCATGGAAGGACAGGCCTCTGCACAGCATGTACCACCGGCAGATAGAAGAAGTGGCTGACATAGAGAAATCCTACCAATGGCTGGACAAGGCTGGACTGACAGACAGCACAGAGGCACTAATCATGGCAGCACAAGAGCAAGCTCTAAGCACAAGATCAGTAGAGGCTGGGGTGTACCACACCAGGCAGGACCCCAAGTGCAGAGATGCTCCTGAGACAGTCCAGCACATAACCGTAAAAATATTGAAAATGTACATATCAAGATTAACGGAAGGATCATTGAAAGAGTTCAACACACAAAATTTCTAGGAATATATATTGATGAATTCTTAAATTTCAAAAAGCATATTGATGAATTGACAACTAAATTATCTAAACAGGTTGGCTTGTTTTATAGACTCCGACATTATCTCCCTCTTGAAGCTCTCATAACGTTGTATCATACCTTTTTAGAACCACATTTGAATTACTGCAATATCATATGGTGTAACGTATCCAAGCTATCTTGATAAACTACTTGCTTTGCAGAAGAAAGTGATACGCGCCATAACATGGTCTGAGTTCAATGCTCCTTCCGATCCCCTTTTTTATAAGCTTAAGCTTCTGAAGCTCACTGAGATTAACACTTTTCATAATGCATGCATGATATTTAATGTAGTGCACAGACTAAATGAAAGACTTTGCCAGCTTATTCCAATAATCTATCCGACCCACGAACACAATACTAGAAGGAAAAATCAGCTGAAAGGGAAAAAAACGCAAACTGAAATGTACAAGTTTTAGCATCACATGAAAAGGTTTGGAGATCTGGAATGAAATTAACAGTACAATACAAACATCATCTTCTCTAAAGATATTTAAGAAACTTTGAAAGATGAACTATTACAACATTATACTTAACAAACAGTAAAACCAGATATAAAAATCAGTATATATTTATAAATTTATGTAAATCCATTATCATCTAATTATTATGTCTAATTTAATTTCCTAATAATATTTGGATAGAAAGTATAAGGATGAATTTGTCACCTCGAATACACTGATGTTTCTTTTTTTTGTGTGTGCTTTGTGAGTACGGCTGTAAGAAGTATGAAATGTGATAAGGTTTGATAAGTGTATATTATATTCAAAACAATAATAATGTGTGATACCAGGTAATGGAATGTACGAGCGTATGTGGAGGATGTGAAATAACAAAAATGTTTTGACTTGATTTTAGTGTGGGGGTATGGATTACTATATTGTTTTTGTAATATAATGTTTTGTTTGTTTTTTGGGGTTTTTTTTTTTTTTTTTCCTGGGGTCCCTGTATAAGCTAAAGCAGCTTCTTGGGAGTTTCCCCTTTTTACAAATCTTACGGGCGTGGTGTTGTGCACATGTATCCATCTTAAAGGTTTGTGAATAAATAAATAAATAAATAAAAAACAGCAGGGTGCAAGATGCTAGCAGGCAGGGCATACATGGAACGCATAACCAAGTGGCCGGCATAGTATATAGGAACATCTGTGCTGAGTATGACCTGGAAGTCCCAAGGTCAAAATGGGACACACCCCCAAGGGTGGTTGAGAACAACAGAGCTAAGATCCTATGGGACGTCCAGATACAGACAGACAAACTTGTGGTGACATCGTAGTGGTGGACAAACAAAGGAATAAAGTCTTGGTGATAGAAGTTGCAATACCAAGTGACGGGAACATCAAGAAGAAGGAACACAAGAAGCTCGACAAATACCAAGGGCTCAGAGAGGAGCTGGAAAGGATGTGGAAGATGAAGGTAACAGTGGTCCCTGTGGTAATTGGAACACTCGGGGCAGTGACCCCCAATCTGGGAGAGTGGCTCCAGCAGATTCCTGGAACGACATCCGAGATCTCTGTCCAGAAGAGCACAATACTGGGAACAGCTAAGATACTGCGCAGGACCCTGGGGGCAAGCTGGGATTTTATTTTATATATATATATATATATATATATATATATATATATATATATATATATATATATATATATATAAGGAGGATCACAAAAAAAAGTGTGCGTTGGGATGTAGCATTTATAACTTTGGCCAAAAAGAGACAAATAAATCTGCCAACAGTCAGTCTGCAGCAAACACATGTAACTGCACCATGACTGGATGAAGCTTCAAAGTGTGCCTGCGTTTTCAGTTTTTTCAGTTTTTAAGATCATTTCAGTATCAAAATGAAGCCAGTGATAAATGAGCACATCCACTGGTGCATAGAAAAAATAACAGCAGTAGTTACATTGGCAAACTTCACTTTGCAAAAAGTCAACAAATCCTCAAGATAGCAAATTACTGATGTGGCACAGATCAACTCTATCACAGAGATTTTTGATTTAGTCTTAAAAAGATACAAAGGCAAATATTTTCCTTTGAACTCCATTTAATGCTTTAACCCTACTTAGAAGAATTATCCATCCATCCATCCATTTTCTTCCGCTTATCCGGGGCCGGGTCGCGGGGGCAGAAGCCTAAGCAGAGAAGCCCAGGCTTCCCTCTCCCCAGCCACCTCCTCCAGCTCATCCGGAGGGACCCCAAGGCGTTCCCAGGCCAGCCGAGATACATAATCTCTCCAGCATGTCCTGGGTCTACCACGGGGCCTCTTCCCGGTGGGACATGCCCGGAACACCTCACCCAGGAGGCGGCCAGGAGGCATCCTAATCAGATGCCCGAGCCACCTCAACTGGCTCCTTTCGATGTGGAGGAGCAGCGGCTCTACTCTGAGCCCCTCCCAGATGGCCGCACTCCTCACCTTATCTCTAAGGGAGAGGCCAGCCACCCTTCGAAGGAAACTCATTTCTGCCACTTGTATTCGCGATCTTATTTTTTCGGTCACTACCCAAAGCTCGTGACCATAGGTGAGGGTAGAAACGTAGATCGACCGGTAAATCGAGAGCTTCGCTTTTACGCTAAGCTCCCTCTTCACCACGACGGACCGGTGCAGCGTCCGCATCACTGCAGAAGCAGCCCCGATCCGCCTGTCGATCTCCCGTTCCCTTCTCCCATCACTCATGAACAAGACCCCGAGATACTTAAACTCCTCCACTTGAGGCAAGAACTCGTTCCTGAGCCGGAGATGGCACTCCACCCTTTTCCGGCTGAGGACCATGGCCTCAGACTTAGAGGTGCTGATTCTCATGCCAGCCGCTTCACACTCGGCTGCAAACCGTTCCACTGCGAGCTGGAGGCCCCCCCCCTGATGAAGCCAACAGAACTGCATCATCTGCAAAAAGCAGAGATGAGACTCTGAGGCCACCAAGGAAGAAGCCTTCCGCCACCTGGCTACGCCTAGAAATTCTGTCCATAAAAATTATGAACAGAATCGGTGACAAAGGGCAGCCCTGACGGAGTCCAACACCCACAGGAAACAAATCCGACTTATTACCGGCTATACGGACCAAGCTCTCACTGTGGTTGTACAAGGACTGAATGGCCCGCAACAATGGGCCAGACACCCCATACTCCCGCAGAACCTCCCAAAGAACACCCCGAGGAACACGGTCGAATGCCTTCTCCAAGTCCACAAAGCACATGTAGACTGGTTGGGCAAACTCCCACGCACACTCGAATATCCTTGAGAGGATAAAGAGCTGGTCCAGCGTTCCACGACCAGGA
This sequence comes from Archocentrus centrarchus, assembly GCF_007364275.1. Classification (NCBI taxonomy): domain Eukaryota; kingdom Metazoa; phylum Chordata; class Actinopteri; order Cichliformes; family Cichlidae; genus Archocentrus; species Archocentrus centrarchus. The sequence goes on along the minus strand of NC_044361.1, from coordinate 31,405,240 downwards.
CGAAAACCGCATTGTTCCTCCTGAATCCGAGGTTCGACTAACGGACGCACCCTCCTTTCCAGCACCCTGGCATAGACCTTACCGGGGAGGCTGAGTAGTGTGATCCCCCGAAAGTTGGAGCACACCCTCCAGTCTCCCTTCTTAAAGATGGGGACCACCACCCCGGTCTGCCAATCCAATGGCACTGCCCCAGATCTCCACGCGATGTTGCAGAGGCGTGTCAACCAAGACAGCCCTACAACATCCAGAGCCTTCAGGAACTCAGGGCGAATCTCGTCCACCCCAGGGGCTCTGCCACCAAGGAGTTGTTTAACTACCTCAGTGACCTCACCCCCAGTGATGGTCAAGTCATCCCCCTCATCCCCAGACTCTGCTTCCACTACAGAAGGCGTTTCAGTGGGATTCAGAAGGTCCTCGAAGTATTCCTTCCACCGTCCGACTATAGCCTCAGTTGAAATCAGCAGCACATCCCCCGCACTATAAACAGTGTGAGTGAAGCACTGCTTTCCCCTCCTGAGTCGCCTGACGGTTTGCCAGAATCGCTTCGATGCCGTCCGAAAGTCTTTTTCCATAGCCTCACCAAACTCCTCCCACACCCGAGTTTTTGCTTTGGCCACTACCCGAGCTGCATTCCGCTTGGCCTGTCGATACCTGTCAGCTGCTTCCGGAGTCCCACAGGCTAACCAAGCCCGATAGGACTCTTTCTTCAGCTTGATGGCTCCCTTCACCTCCGGTGACCACCATCTGGTTCGGGGGTTACCACCACGACAGGCACCAACCACCTTGCAGCCACAGCTCTGAGCAGCAGCCTCAACAATGGAGGTGCGGAACATGGTCCATTCGGACTCAGTGTCCTCAGCCTCCCTCGGAATGCTGTCGAAGTTCTGCCGGAGGTGGGAGTTGATGATCTCCCGGACTGGGGCTTCTGCCAGGCGTTCCCAGCGCACCCTCACAATACGTTTAGGTGTGCCAGGTCTGTCCAGCATCTTCCCCCGCCACCTGATCCAACTCACCAGCAAGACTATGGAGTCACCAGATGGAGCACTCTCCAGCACCCCACCCAGCAACTCCAAAAAGGGTGGGTACCCTGAACTGTCATTCGGCGCATAAGCGCAAACAACAGTCAGGACCCGTTCCCCAGCCCGAAGGCGCAGGGAAACTACCCTCTCGTCCACCGGTGAAAACTCCGACGTACAGGCAGCAAGCCGGGGGGATACAAGAATACCCACCCCAGCTCGCCGCCTCTCACCGAGGGCAACTCCAGACTGGAACAGAGTCCAGCCCTTCTCCAGGAGACTGGTTCCAGAGCCCAGGCCATGCGTTGAGGTGAGCCCAACTATATCTAGCTGGTATCTCTCAACCTCACGCACTAGCTCAGGCTCCTTCCCCACCAGAGAGGTGACATTCCATGTCCCAATAGCCAGTTTCGATAGCCGGGGATCGGTCCGCCAGGGCCTCCGCCCTCGGCCACCGCCCGACACACACTGCACCCGACCCCTACGACACCTCCTGCGGGTGGTGGGCCTGCAGGAGGGCGGGCCCATGTAACCTCTTCGGGCTGCGCCCGGCCAAGCACCACGGGCTAATGCCTGGCCACCAGACGCTCTCCCTCGAGCTCCCTCCCCAGGCCTGGCTCCAGGGTGGGGCACCGGTAACCCTATCCCGGGCAGGGTAAACTGTTCCCTTGTTTTTTCACTCATAAGGGTCTTCTGAACCGCTCTTTGTCTGGACCCTCACCCAGGACCAGTTTGCCATGGGAGACCCTACCAGGGGGACAAGCCCCCAGACAACATAGCTCCTGGGATCACTGGGACACACAAACCCCTCCACCACGATAAGGTGGCGATTCACGGAGGAGATAAGGTGGCGATTCACGGAGGAGAATTAGATTAATATAAAATATAAATAAGCTAATAAATTATAGTCTGATTTAGCTAAAGTGAATTATCTCCAGCTGAGTACACTTTAACAATTCAACAATTAAAGTTTGAAGTATATTTTACTGTAGGACATTCGTATTTTTACTTCAGTGAAGATTTATTTTTACTGAATATGGAGGTGGAAAGTGAAACAGACTCATCTGCACCTCCTCCCAGCAGAGCTGTCTTTGAGCAGTTTGAGCCTGTCAGACTCTCCACACTAAAGGAGGTGATTCAAAATATGAGACCTGTAAACTCTCCCACAGACTGTGTTCCCTCTCGCTTTTTTAGAGAGGCTTTTGATTCAGTGGGACCAACTATCCTCGCTCCGATTAACAGTTCTCTTGCATCTGGTTTTGTTCTAGCTGCCTTTAAACATGCAATTGTACATCCTCTAATCAAGAAGAACCTTGACCCTGATGTTCTTTCGAACTACAGACCTATATCTAAGTTACCATTTTTATCCAAGGTTCTTGAAAAAGTTGTTTTTAAGCAACTTCAGGTATTTTTAAGTGGACATGGAATGTGGGAAGAGTTTCGGTCAGGTTTTAGATTGCATCACAGCACAGAGACGCCTCTTTTAAGAGTTTTTAACGATTTGCTTTTTACTGTTGACTCTGGTAGCCCTGCAGTTTTAGTACTTCTAGACCTGTCAGCTGCCTTTGACACTGTGGACCACAAGTATCGCTCACACAAACAAGGAATTTGTTTTTGGTTATGCTCGCAGTGCACGAAAAATACAGTAAAAACAATCTTATTCACACAGCTCACTCTCTCCTTACACACACATTCATACCCGTAAATCTAGAAAACATTTAAAATATTTAGCATGTAGAATTTACCTTGTAATTTTTTAAAAAGGTGCAGTTTGTACAGTATAAAAACTATATAAAATAAATAAATAAAAAATTGAAGTAAAGGTGAGAATCCTGTGAATGCCCTTACATAAATTAAATAGGTAATTTTTGATATGCAAGTGTCCCAGGTATTAACAGTTCAGTAGTGTACAATTGTTCATGAGAATAATGGAAGTTGGAAAAAAGCTTCTCTGTAGCCTGGTCGTTCGGGTCTTCATATGGCTGAAACGTCGGCCTGATGGAAGGCACCGAAACAGGTGATGGCCAGGGTGAAACGGGTCAGTGATGATTTTCTCTGCACGCTTCCTGGTTCTGGAGGCATGCAGGTCCAGCAGTGTGGGCAGCTTTACACCGATGGTCCTCTCTGCAGACTTGATAATACGCTGCAGTCTCTTGGTGTCATGTTTTGTGATAGCGCTGCCCCACACTGTGATGGATGTGGTGATGATGGACTCTATGATGGCTGTGTAGAACTGCACCATCAGCTCTTTGGGTAGGTTGAACTTCCTCAGCTGGTACAGAAAGTACATCCTCTGTTGTGCCCTCTTGATGATGGAGTTGATGTTGCTGTCCCACTTCAGGTCCTTGGAGATTGTTGTGCCCAGGAACTTGTAGGACTCCACAGCCATCACAGTCCTGTCTAGAATGGTGAGTGCTGGCAGGGTTGGGGGGCCCCTCCTGAAGTCCACGGTCATCTCCACTGTTTTTGCTGTGTTCAGCTCCAGATTGTTCTGACTGCTCCAGAGGACAACCTGATCAACCACCCGTCTGTAAGCAGACTCATCACTGTCACTGATGAGACCAATGACTGTTGTGTCATCTGCAAACTTAAGGATTTTAACAGAGGAGTCCATGGAGGTACAGTCATTTGTGTACAGCGAGAAGAGCAGTGGGGAGAGTACACAACCCTGTGGGGCACCCGTGCTGATGGTTCGGGTCCCTGAAGTACACTTTCCCAGCCTCACCTGCTGTTTTCTGCCAGTAAGAAAGTCAGTTATCCACTGGCAGGTGGAGGCTGGTACGCTGAGTTCAGTCAGTTTGCTGTGTAATTGTCCTGGAATAATTGTGTTGAAGGCTGAACTAAAGTCCAGGAACAGAATTCTTGCATAAGTTCCTGGGTGATCAAGGTGTTGGAGGATGAAGTGGAGACCCATGTTCACTGCATCGTCCACCGACCGGTTGGCCCGATAGGCAAATTGCAGGGGGTCTAGCAGGGGGTCCGTGATTTCCTTAATGTGGTTGAGAACCAGTCTTTCAAAGGACTTCATGACCACAGAGGTCAGGGCAACAGGTCTGTAGTCATTTAGTCCTGTGGTAGTTGTCTTTTTAGGAATGGGTATTATTGTGGAGCTTTTAAAACAAGACGGAACACACAGCTCCAGTGATCTGTTGAAGATCTTAGTAAAGACAGGTGCAAGCTGGTCTGCACAGGTCCTCAGGCAGGAGGGAAAGATTGCATCAGGACCTGGGGCCTTCTTGTCTTTCTGTTTTTTAAAAAGTCTCAGCACGTCTTCCTCGCAGATCTTCAGAGCAGGCTGGATGGGTGGCTGATAGTCAAGTGGGTGTGAGGTGGTGTTGGATGGGAGCTCGTTGCTGGGCTGTTCAAACCTGCAGTAGAATCTGTTAAGGTCATCGGCCAGCTGACGATCTCCCACTGTCTGTGTAGATGGCCTTTTGTAGCTGGTGATATTCTGCAGACACCTCCAGGCAGTTGATGGCTCATTTCTGGACATCATGCTGCTTAGCTTGTTGGAGTAGTTCTTCTTTGCAGCTTTGATCTCTTTGGTTAGGGTGTTCCTTGCCTGGTTGTACAGCGCCCGATCCCCGCTTCTATATGCTACCTCCTTAGACCGGCGCAGCTGTTTCAATTTGGCATTAAACCAGGGCTTGTCATTGTTGTATTTAATGCGAGTCCTGGTGGGAACACAGATGTCTTCACAAAAGCTGATGTAAGATGTCACAGTGTCCATGTATTCATCCAGGCTGCTTGTGGCGTCATCAAATACACACCAGTCTGTTAATTCCATGCAGTCCTGAAGCCTTTCTTTAGCCTCATTAGTCCATTTCTTCACCTTACTGACCACAGGTTTGGCACACTTGAGCTTCTGTCTGTAGGTCGGGAGAAGATGAACTAAACAGTGGTCAGATAGTCCCAGTGCTGCACGGGGGACAGAGCGATAAGCACCTTTAAATACAGTGTAGCAGTGATCTAAGATGTTGCTCTCCCTGGTGGGGCAGGTAACATGCTGTCTGTATTTAGGTAGTTCGTTGTTAAGTTTTGCTCTGTTAAAGTCCCCTAAGATGATAAAAACAGAGTCTGTGTGTTGGTGCTCTACGCTGAGGATCTGATCAGCAAGAGCGCTCAGTGCCTCACGTGTGCACGCTTGAGGTGGAATGTAAACAGCAACAAGCACAACTGATGAAAACTCCCGCGGACAATAAAACGGTCTACAGTTCAAGAAAAATGATTCCAGATTAGGGCTGCATGTTCTCATTAACACTGTCACATCTGTACACCAGCCTTGGTTGATATAAAAGCAAATTCCGCCGCCTTTTTCCTTACCGGAAAGCTCCGTGTCGCGGTCCGCTCGGTGGAGATGAAAGCCGTGCAAGTAGAGCACGCTGTCCGGGACAGAATCAGTGAGCCAGGTCTCAGTGAAGCACAGTACAGCAGAGAGAGAAAAGTCCTTGTTGGTACGGTTTAGCAGTGAAAGTTCGTCCATTTTGTTTCGTAAAGAGCGAAGATTTGTCATATGGATGCTGGGCAGCGGTGTACGAAGTCCACGCTGTCGGAGTTTGACGAGCGCTCCAGCACGCTTCCCACGTCTGTGCATCTGCCTGCGTCTGCTCAGGAGCGCAGGCGCTCCGCTGACCAAAATGTCCAAAAAACAGTCAGAAAATGAAAAATCAGGAAATATACCTGGTGGCATAAGCTGCCTAATGTTCCGCAGATCTTCTGCACTGTATTGGAGTGTGTTTGGATCACACGTGCCATAACAAACAAACAAAAACAAACAAAGCACTACGGAGCTCCTAACCAGTGTCGCCATCTGCGGCGCCATCTTGAATTACAGGTTCTGACTTGGTTCAGATCTTATCTTACTGATAGAAGTTTCTCTGTCCATCTAGGAGACTGTTTTTCTACTGCAGCAAAGCTTTCTTGTGGGGTGCCTCAAGGGTCCATTCTGGGCCCAATTCTTTTCTCATTGTATATGTTGCCTCACTGTTTTGCTAATGACATCCAGGTGTATATGCCCATCAAACTGAACAGCAGAGATCCATGGGAGCCCCTGCTGAACTGTCTAAGTGACATTAAGTCCTGGATGAGAGACAATTTCCTAAATCTTAATGAAAACAAATCCGAGGTCATATGCTTTGGAAAATTTGACCCCTCAAGCAACTCCTCTGGCACTCTGAGTCATTTGGCTCCTCACTGTCGTGATGCTGTGAAAAATCTGGGTATCATTTTAGATAGCAGTTTTAAAATGGAGAAGCAAATAAGTACTGTTACCAAAATCAGTTTTTACCAACTCAGAGTCATTGCAAAGTAAAACCTTATCTCCCACAGCAGGACCTGGAAAAAGTTATTCATGCTTTTATTACTTCCCACCTGGACTACTGTAATTCCCTGTACTTTGGCATAGATCAATCATCTGTGCGCCGCCTGCAGGTAGTCCAGAATGCGGCAGCTCGTCTTTTAACCGGTTTAAAAAAGCATGAACACATTACCCCAGTCCTGTCATCCCTTCACTGGCTCCCTGTCCGTTTTAGAATCGATTTCAAGATTTTATTGCTTACTTTTAAAGCCTTAAACGGACTGACACATTTGTATCTGTCTGAGCAGCTTCACAGTCACACCCCTGTAAGAGCTCTGAGGTCATCTAACCAGCTGCTCTTACAGAGGCCTAAAACTAGACTGAAACAGAGAGGTGATCGAGCTTTTGCAGCAGCAGCACCAAAGCTATGGAACGATCTACCTCTCCATATCCGCACAGCTCAGACGATACACACATTTAAATCTTTACTAAAAACACATTTCTTTTCCTTGGCATTTGGCTACAGTGCTACCTCCTTTTAGATGACTGCTTTTATAGTATTTGTTTTAAATGTTTTTAGTTATTTTATGTTATTTATTGTCTTTTAATGTTTTTATTTATTTATTCATTATTATTATTATTATTAGTTGAGTATAATCCTTGGGGTTATAGATCTTGTACAGCACTTTGGTCAATGTCATTGTTTTAAATGTGCTATATAAATAAACTTGACTTGACTTGACTTGTCTGGGGGCTGGCCAAAGATGTGTTCCAGAGGATTGTGTTTGGTTGCTTTTGCTGCCAGTGTGTTTGGTGTGTTTCTTTTTCCCCTGACAGGACAGGTGACGTCTCCCGTTTGGAGGTTGTTTTGTGTTGTGGCTCATTTTTGGCATTTCTTTTAAATAAGCATTATTTATTTTACAAACACTTTTGTTTTCTTGGTTCATTTGGTTCACTTGGTTCAGATAATCTGTTGGTTAGCTGCACAGAGATAACTGAAACGCATAAAAACTTAGCATACCATGCATGCAGCAGCTACACGGATGGTGTGTAATATAGCAACATAAACACAGTATATATATTTGTTCAGGTTTTGGAAAAAAACAGGGCAGCGCGATGGCGTGGTGGTTAGCGCCGCTGCTTTGCAGCGAGAAGGTCTGAGTTTGATTCCACCTTGGCCCCTGCCCTTTTGTGTGGAGTTTTCTCTCCATGTCTTTGTGGGAGAGCTGGCCCAAGGCTTGAATAGGCTCTAAGCAAAATTTGATTTGGGGCCCGCTTCATACCACTTCATCGTCCCCTGAGCCTAACCGTCATTAAGCCATCAGTTTTCTTCTGTTCATTGTTGTGTCATTGTTTCCCAGTTTAGTTTTTCCCTTAGTTCTCCCAGGCTCGTTTTGTGTTTTACATCCTTGGTTGAGATTTTGTTGGTTTGAGTTTTTATGATCTTCTTGTGAGACTGCAGCAAATAAAGCTGTTTAGAGTTTAGCTCCAGTTTCTCGTGTCCTGCATTTGGGTCCCACCCTTCCCACCACACAGCCTAACCGTGACAGTATGACACAACCATACATGGACCCACCTCTCCCTATGACAGCTGACCCTGAACAGGATAAGAGGAGGAGAAAGGATGGATGAATTTTGGAAAATTCAGTTTACTCAATTGACTACGGAAAAAAATTTTCCTTAGGAATGATGTGTGATCCTCATTATGATTTTTTTTTTTTTTAATTGTAAAAGGTATGTGATGCTGTATAACAGTTTAATGGGACAAGAGTGCAGAAGCTTCAGAACTTGCCTTTGAATCCTCCTGTTTTAAAGATTTATACAGGATTAAAGTAATCCAGTGACAGTTGTCAGTATTTCCACCACTACGTAGAAAAAAATAACTGTTAACAGTTATTTTGGCAAACTTCATTTTCCAAATTGTAAACAAATATAGCTTAAAACAGCTCTTATGTTGCTGCCACAGTGTAACTTGGTTTAACGCATTAGCCTGAACTGTCCATCAAAGTGACCAATCACATTAAGATCCAAGCAGGATTCAGCTCTGAGTGCAGAGTTATAGCATCAGGCATATGGAAGCTTGTTTCCACCACAAAAAAAACCTTCAAATTAAAAAAAAAAAAAAAAAAAAAAATATATATATATATATATATATATATATATTTATATATATATATATATATATATATATATATATATATATATATATATATATATATATATATATATATATATATATATATATATATATATACACTGCATGAAAAGTGGGTTTTTCGACAGTTTCTTGTATGTAATATTGCCGCGCGCCTTGAGCTTTAGGGCTCTCAGCAGGAGGCTTTGGTCAGAACAGTAAACTGTAGGGAAACTGCCGTGGACTCTCTGTGCCAGTGCTCCCTGAGCTCCCCCCTCTCCTCAGGTCTAGGGCAGGGTCTCATATGTAAAGAAGGTTTCTGTGAGTCATACAAATGCAAATCAAGTTCTCACCAGTGGTCACCAGTACTCACCAGAGGTCTACCCCTCCCAACAGTTGTAACATATTTTTATTTTGAGATAAATATTATCAAATTTACATTATCATCTTTTAAGCCTTTTTCCATTACAATGTGACTACACATAAATTATACAGCGAAACATTCAAACAAGACTAAACTCAGAAGAAGTCATTCTATTTTATAAATTAGTATTATCTAGTTAGAAATATACTTTTGGACGTTTTCAGCTTTTGTCCCTTTTTCCAATAAGGCTGTGAGCTTCTGTCTGTGAGCCTTTGTCATGGAGTTTTTTGTGAACTCTGAACTTTAGTGGACTGAAGGAGATAAACAAAGGCTATAACTTGATTTTGGTGACACCACAAGCATTATTTTCATTGAAAAGCATACTCAGTTTTCAGTCAAATTCACTGTAACAAAAAGTCTGTCACACCATCATCCTCTTCTGTGCAGTGGCTTCCCAGCTAGCACTGAACATTCAGACAACATCGCATGAACGCTGCCATAAACGTTCAGTGAATGTTCACATGCATTAATGACATTAAAGACTACCAAGGCAGATGTAATAAGAAAACATATAAACATATAAAACATATAAACTTTCATTTTGCTATACATGGATGTACATAAGAGATATCAGCAAAACCTTCATGAGAAAAATGTAAAAAAAAAAAGTAAAATGTAAAAAAAAAAAAAAAAACGGACAGTGGATGTGTGTCTTCCAGCTCATAGGGGGTCGTTTTGACTGTTGGGTTTTCTCTGTATTATTGTAGGGTCTTTACCCACAATACGAAGCGCCTTGAGGCGACTGTTTGTTGTGATTTGGCGCTATATAAATAAAATTTAATTGAGTTGAAACGAAATGAATTGAATTCCGTGTGGCAACTTCCTCGCCTGTGATTGGACAATACAGATCACGTGCAGGATCGCGCTGAAGGTCCCGCAAGACCAAAGGAAATCAGCGCGGTCGTTCTCTTCCATTCAAACTGAATGGCGGTCTTTGTCTACGCTGCTTTCCTAGTACAATGGAGGACGTCGTCTATATTTTCAACACCCCAGAAGCTCCTCGTGAAAGCAGGCCTCTCTACCGGCCAGCTTCAACCAGCCCCGCTGCAGACGAGAAGACACTGCTGGCTGCAATGAGTGGGTTATCTCCTCAGTTAACTCAAGTTTCTACTAGGGCAGCTGAAAGATAAGATGGCATCTATTGTGTAGAGACTCGATGCTCTAACAAAGACTCACCTACTAAAGAGGAAAAGACGGCAGCACAATCCGAAAACTGCGGTAAGACTTGGTCGTTTCTAAAACATAAATACTAAGAGTGGAGGAATGGTCACAGTAAGCTGACAGACGTATTGTGATTTGGTTTCTTATTTTTATTTGGTTTCATCTTATAGGAAGCAGTACCTGCACAACTCTGAATCCAATAAAAGCCGGTATGATCCTCTGCAGAGGTAAAAATCAGAAACAAAGCATGCAGTATTCAATGTGTGGAGGAGAGAAGAACTTAAAATGTTTTTACTTTTATTTATTTTCACCTTTATTTTCCACAGACTGTGTCCACCTCACAACGCGAGTGTGAGTGTTCCTAATGCGTGGACCGTGATATAATTGTGTGTAAGTATCTATTGGTGTTGTTTGTTTGTGTGTTTTTTGCCTGAATATGTTTATGTATACACTGTGTTTATGCTCTTTATTTACAATGTACAAAAATGTTTTCCAGCTTCTTGTTAAACCTACAGACGGTCCGCCGCAGCTTCTGCTACAGTCAGCCTCACGTTCCGGAAAAGGCGGCAGCCATTAAAAATCCTGCCCGGTGACGTGCAAGAAGGAAGCGGGTAAGACGTGTTGGATTGTATTGTTGGTCTGCTGTATTTGTGTAGTTAGCTTGGAAATGCAGTTTTATTTTTGGGAAATATTACCTATTGTTTTTTTTAACTTTATATAAAATCTGGCTTCTTTTGAACAACCCAAAATGTCTATAAAAAGATGATGCAGTGAAGGTGAAAATAATTAACACTGAATGTTTATAGTTTTAGCAGCTGTAACATTTTGGGACCTAAAAGATAAAAAGTGTATAATCAGTTTAAAGGTGCCTCAAGGGTTAATGACCAAAATCACTGAAGTACTTTTATCAATGTTAAATGTTTTCAAAGTACTTGTTCATTTGTCTTTTATTCACGGGATGCACAGGAGTTGGTACTTTGTCACATAACCATTGTTTTTCATCACAAAGATGGGCTGATCAATTTTTTTTTTTTTTTTTGCATTCAGGGTCTTATCTGCTATGTGTGCATTCAAAGTCAAGAGACTCAAACTTTCAGTGTAGTTTCCTGATTTTTCACAATATTTCATATAGTTTCATAATGACTTAATGTGTGCTCTGTGTCAACAGCTGCTGGAGGCGAGGACGAGTGTCCTGGCAGTGAAGGAGGTTGCCTTCTGGGACGGTGTCACCACTGACCTCATGTTGGATGAGGAGGATGGCGTCTCAGAGGGCGTATCGGGCTGGCAGGGTTGCCGCGGGGTAGTAAAAGGTAGTAAATTAAATGAGGTCAAATTAAGGCTAGTAAAAGGTAGTAAACAGAATCTGACTTGGTAGTAAATTTTTCATCACCCCTTCAATATATTTTGACTTTTCCATTGATGCAGACTTTTTGTTTTTTTCGTTCCTATAAGATCTGTATAGAAATATAACTACTCAGCAGGACCTGAGCTGACGTTGTTGACGAGCGGTTCCACTGTCCGATCTGCGTTGCGCGGAGTCATTTTGCGCCTCGTCATGGGAAAATGTAGTTTTCACAACTTTGGCTCGATGACCGGCAAAGACTGGCTTAAGCCTCCGGAGCGCACGGACGCGCTGGCGTGTCAAAATGACATCGCCGATTTTAGATGACGTAGCATCGGGACGCTGCTGCCATGAATCGAAAGTGCAGACTTCAAACTATGTACCAGTTTTTAAATTACGTTGATAGGCCAAGTAAAACCAGAGTTATGCCCAATAATTTACGTCATACTTTTTCCTGTATATTGTCCTCACCTTCGATGCGCGTTTTGTGCAGAAATAAACGGCGAAAATGTGAGTTTCGCTAACAGGGCCCACTTGCTAATAAAAACAAAACAAAACAAAACAAAAATAATTCCCGACAACCCCTTTCCTATTGGTGGAAAAATCAACCAATCAGAAAATTATTCGGTAACACGATGCATTTAGGTGCATTTGACTGCTGCGAGCAGGTGAAAAAGTGGTAAAAGAGACATTACTGGCAAGTTTTGCCTGTGATGGGCCCTCAGTCTTTTGGAGGACAGAAACTGTTTTTTGAGGTGGCATAAATAATTTCTCTAGCATCTTAATGTGAGTCCTGATTGCTCTGCAAATAGTTGTACACAAACACCTGAGGCCTTTCCTGCATTTTAATGTAAATAGTTGTATTTAACTTAATACTTACTATATTTTTACACAAGTTTTGCAAATTTACAACTTATATTTGCATTTTAATTGTAAAAATAATTCGTTAAACATGTTTCTGATTTTTACAGTAAAAACAGTCTAACTTTTTTCTACTCTGATTTTATGTTTTTATGTGATTTTAAGTCCAATGTCTTAATACAGTATGTCAGAATGAAAGAATAACTGTACAGTCACACACATGAGGTCGTGCTGGAAAAAAAAAAACAAAACAAACAAGGCAAGGTAAACAGTTTCTAAGGTCAACTATGAAGCTAAAAACAAAAGTAATCAAAAATGGCCAAATATACCCTGGACCCCAGGGGTTAAGCCAGTCGTGAGGAATGATCGAGAGGCGTTTTGTAAAGTGTGCAGAAAAAATATAAATTTGACCTGAAATGGTGTGACGGCGATCAAATCACACCGAGCATCCACCGTTCACCAGTAGCGGATTTGCGCGTAGGGAGCAGATCCCTATTTTGTTTTTTGGTGCTACACAAAGCACTGCAACTGCAACCTCAAGGTCAGCTACGAGAACAAGTATTGCCGACAGCAAACCAGTATTCCAAGATTTTATTGGAAAATAAATAATCGGCTTGTGAAACTTGAATTTCATTGCATTTTGTTTATATTTTTAAAAAAACAAATTTAGATGGATAGATTCAACTCATTGTCATTGTGTGCACAAGGCACACAACGAAATGATTGTTCCAGATCACTCATCCAGAGACGAGCATCTGCAGTCATACAGCCAGAGAACGGCGCTACTGTTAGGCAATGTGGTTTAAGTGTCTTGTCCAAGGACACAACGCAGCGTAGGGACAGGGACTCAAACTGGCAACCCATTGGCTGCAAGACGGGCGCCTACCTACTGCGCCACTTTTTGAAATGTGTTTGGCATATTAATGTTTATGAGGTCTTAGTCAAGACAAAGTCACAGTAACACCTTCAAGGAAGTGGCATACAGTTTTGTCTTTGGTGAGAGATGGGTGATCATCGTGCATGGCTTAGCGCTGTGAATCCACTGCTACCCCAAAAAAGGCTGCTGCTCGATTTGGTCCTGGTAGTAAAAATATTTTAGAGGTGGTAAAAATAGGTAGTAAAAGGTAGTAAATTTAACTCTAGGATTCCTGTATAAACCCTGGGCTGGATTAAGACCCCCAAGCTTCCCCAGCCAGGAGCTCAGTGACCTCTGAGCCAAACTGCAAGACAGACTAGAAGCTGACCCTAAATACAACGCCGTGCACCATAAGTGTTTGTATGCTGGACCATGCTCTGAGAGAAAGCCATCACCACATGGCCCAGAAGTAGCAAAGCATTATATGTCATAATGTTTTTGTATTCTTATATATGATGTGTGTGTGTGTATGTGCATATTGCTTTGTAAATAAAAAAAAAAAGAAATTCAAACTTGTGCCTCACGAAGAAACACAAGTTTCTTCGCCAGAGCAATCACCACCCTGAACTCACACACTCACCCACTGTAACTGTGCAACACCCACATCTCTGTGCAATATTATATCATTCATACTGAACAATAACTATCACTCCTATATTGTGTAATATCCAGTATTCATTCACCAAGTGCAATATTCATCATCTTCATTATTATATGTATACACGCATTTACTTTCTTACAATGTACAGATGCACCAATGTAGGTATGTATGTATATATTTTTATACATTCTATTTTTTGTATATTTTACACATTGTTTATTTTCTGTATATTAATATTTTTATAATATTTTTATTTTCATTTTAGAGAGTTTGATTTTCTGTTACATGGCACTGAACAGGAGTGGCCCTCCAATCTCATTGTACATCCTGTATAATGACAATAAAGGCATTCTATTCTATTCTATTCTATTCTATTCTATTCTATTCTATTCTATTGTTTCTCTTAATTGAATTCCTTTTAGTTGAGGTTATTAGCATGGCATGAATACAACATAACATACAAGGTATATCACAGAAATAATAATTAAAAATAATTTTTATTACCGGGTTATTATTTATTAGGGAGGGGCTTACCCAGGCCTGTCTTTATAAAGGCCAATGGGGGACAGATCTACCAGCCAATCACATGTGAGTGCTGAATTGTGATGGCATTTTTTTCATCCAATGACAGAGAAGCCACGTGGGTCTGTTACCGCTGCTTCGGCTTGCAGCGCTGCTATTCATATGTAAAGTAGAGACGTTAACACCTCCCGCGGGCCGGCTCCCCCGTACCTTTACCCCCCGCTGATTCTGGTGGTATGTAAACGACCATATCCGTCTCAGGCGAACGAAAATGCGCATCCCCGTATGCTGATGAAAGCTGCCGTTTACTAGCGGCGCCCGCGTCAGTATACGGGGACGAATATGCTTCTTTTCGTGCAGTGATATATATATATATATATATATAAATATATATATATATATAAATATATATATAAATAAATATATATATATATATATATATATATATATATTTTTTTTTTTTTTTTTTTTTTTTTTTAATTTGAAGTTTTTTTTTGTGGTGGAAACAAGCTTCCATATGCCTGATGCTATAACTCTGCACTCAGAGCTGAATCCTGCTTGGATCTTAATGTGATTGGTCACTTTGATGGACAGTTCAGGCTAATGCGTTAAACCAAGTTACACTGTGGCAGCAACATAAGAGCTGTTTTAAGCTATATTTGTTTACAATTTGGAAAATGAAGTCGAAATCTTGACTTGTCTTAAAATTTTGGTTTAATAATTTAAAATTTCAAGTAAAAAAAAAGAAAAAAGAAATTTCAAGTAATTTTCTCAGAATGTTGAGAAAATAAGTCTGTCTCAAAATTTGGATTTATTGTCTGAAAACTTCAAGTTACCTCTGCTAATCAGAGGTTGTTACCCGGAAGCAGGAGGCTGAAGGCATCAGCTGTCCAAGAGTTCAACATGAAAACACGGATTCCTTACCTTTTACGCAGCTCTTATTCGCTCGAAAAAATTCAAATCTCAAAAGCCTGCTGACAATTTGATAACTGATACTGTCGCTACCCAATTTTGAGTGCACGTGTTGGCGTCAAGGAAATAACCTCTTTCACAGAGCTTCATGATTCCTTTTTCTTTGGAATGATGTGTGCTCCTGTACAGGTCGCCAGCCTGTCGCAGGGCTAACATGCCCTCGCCCTATGACAGCTGTGATAGGCTCAGCAACCCTGAAAAGCATAAGTGTAAGAAAACGGATGGATGATGGAAAATATAATTACTGTTATCTTTAAAATAAAAATGGCAGAGTTTTGATGCATTTCGGCCTCCTGTTTACATGAGAATGGAGTCAAAACAGTTCTTTTTTGGAAACGCACTCCAGTGTGGAGCGTTTTCGAAACACTCTGGCCTCTGTTTCTGTGTAAACAGGGGAAAATGCTACTTTTTGAAAATGGAGCACTGGCACATGCTCACCATAGTTGTGGCTCTTTTATCCACACTGCAAACTTGTGCCCTGGCAATGGAAACTACAGCGTTTTCAACGTGTTGTGTTTTTGCGTAAACCTGTAGATCTTTTAGATCTTGTAGATCTTGAATGCATTACTTTTCAAAAATTAAAAAAAAATGGCAAAATGACACCATTTCCACTGAAAATGCTCTCATATAAACAGGGCCTAAGATGCCGAATTACAGTTATTTGCAGTCTTTAACAGAGAGATTTGTTTTTTTGTTTTGTTTTGTTTAACACAGAAAGACCCTACTGCATTTAAAAATAAGAACTGAACGTATAAACTCATCAGAAAAGTGCTTACTAAGAGAATGGAATAGGGGCCGTGGCCCTTCTTGCCACAGACTACTATATAACTGGACTTTATTGAAGTCAGAGAAGTTGCCTCCTGCTGGCCTGCTGCTTTGAAAGAAGGTGGGTTTAAGGCACTTAGTCACAGGTTTCACTTAACTAACCTGGGAGTTATGTTCTTTAATCTACAGTCTACGTGAAAGATTATCAAACTGTAAAATATCAAAATGAGCAAATATTTTTAAGGGCGTAGGATTGTGAAATTCAGGGCCAATATCAACATTTAAGATAACAATTTGGCCATTATTTTGTTTCATAAGTTCACTCAATAAATCAATATCTTAAAAATTTTCAAAAAAATATAACACTTTTCACAAATTATATGTTCTCTTTCAATTTATAATTACATTTTGGGAATAAGTGATTTCATCACTGAACTTTGCTTTCAGTATACCTAAGCTTTTTTAGATACAATTGAAACATGACTATACTGTCAAGTTACTGATGTATGTGGATGGAGAATGATGTGTTATAACCTCACTTTTACAACAGAACCCTGTAAAAAAAAATGGTATAAGAGAGATCAGAATGTGCACAAATAAGCTGAAGAGTGAAAGGAGGTCAGACACAGTCAGGTTATTGTTTATTCTTGATCATCTTTACAGCACCATTTTTAATGATCTTCCAGCAGTGCAGAGACTAGCTAGCTGTTGCAGATTTTGTGATTCAGGAGTGTCTGTAACCTTAAAACCATGCTGTATAACATCACTGACTCTTGGTCTCAGTAACCAGCTGCTTTGCCTTTTTTTCTTTCATCAGACCATGCAGAAATACAGCTGCCGTCCTTCTCCACAGCGTTAACTACATTATAGAATTTTGCTATTTTATGTCCCTTAGCTTCAAGAGCATCAATTAGGTCCTGAGAAGAGAAGAGAAGAGAAGAGAAGAGAAGAGAAGAGAAGAGAAGAGAAGAGAAGAGAAGAGAAGAGAAGAGAAGAGAAGAGAAGAGAAGAGAAGAGAAGAGAAGAGAAGAGAAGAGAAGAGAAGAGAAGAGACATGGAACAAAAGCAGCATAATTTCTTATTATATCAAATAAATACACTGAATGTTACCTTTTCACTCCTGAGTTCAAACTTTACTTCATTTTCAGGGTCGACATAAACAACTGGTGCACCGATTGCCTCATTAAGGCTCTTTCCAAACCAAAGGTGGTTCAGGATCGCCTTGGAGAGAAATAGAAAAATACATACATGGTCAAGATGTGACCATGATGATTATAGGATGAATTAGGGTGAAGTAACTTGTGACTATGCTTGCTATAGCAACAAAGATAAAAACATTTTATCTTAATGGCACTTTGTGTGATTACTGATTACAAATACCAAGGCCATTCCAGTTGTGATCCAACTCCCCCCAGACCCTCCAATCACCAGTGTCTTTGACTGAGACTTAAGCACAGCTGGGGCTGTAGAGGAGGGAGGACGCTCCCCTGAGAAATACAGCAAAATACAGGAGAAAGCTACAATCAGACTCATCACTGTTAGAAGAACAAGAACAAAATAATTGGGCCTCATCCAGAAACAGCATATACACACAAATCTGTGTGTAATTCATCTGTAGAAACATTTCACTCACAAATCAGTGATTAAACATTATTTTTATACCCACAATTGTACATTTTCCACAAGCAAATTAAATAGTGCCTCTGACTACGCGTGCGGGAAAAATGAAGGTCGGACTGTCTTAGAATATATTAATACTGCATACACTACTGCTATTACAAAATAATCGTAATGATATTATAATTTCTTTTTATTTATAGTTTTCCAAAACAATATCAGCCACAAAATGCTCAGAATTAGATTTTTTTTTAAATTAACACCATTATGCAAAGGATTGTAAAACTCAAAGGTATGTCACATCTACAGTATCTGCTTCTCAGACTAATGTCTCTCCCACACCTCGGCCTCAGCCATCTATTGCAGCTCAGCAGCCTCAACCACTAATTGAACCCTCGGAGAGGTATCTGCCTATTCCTGAAGTCTTCACTGGTAAGTTGGAGAAAAGTGGAGGATTTCTGACTCAATGTTCTTTGGTGTTTAAACAACAAAGCCAAACACAGATGCTCATAAATTGTGTAAATAGCATGGTAAGTGGAGTGTGGCGGATTATTCTGTTGACTTCTCGATTTTGACTGAAGAAGCAGGGTGAAAGGAAAAGGTACTTTTTGCATGGACTACGTATGAGAAGTGAATTGGCTGCCAAAGATCTCCCTGACTCATTGGATTCTCTTATTTCTATGAATATAAGATTGATCACATTTGGGAACACCATCCAGCTGCTAACTGTAACTCCCAGGTTTCACCACGGTGAGCTGTTTCCTGCTCCAGAGGAGTTTCCTCGGAGAGGCTCAACAGAAGAAACTGTAGGTTAGGAGATGAGGGTGAACCCATGCAATGTGGGAGAGCTCGGGGGCATAAAAAAAAAAATGTAATGCCTACGGAAGTTAAAAGACAGGACCCAGCAGTAAAGGTGGGGGTACTAGCAAGCAGAATAAACAATGACAATGTTTCCTTGATCAGACATTTTTAGCTGAGGAATTCACTATTCCCTTGGAACAGTTGCCTGAGCCTCTCCAGGTCTCAGCCCTGAATGGATCTCATCTCTTGAAAATAACCAACAGAGCTCTCTCATTCTCTTTCACACTTTCAGGTAACCACACTGAACAAATCCAGCTTTATGTGTTTTTGAACACATAAAGCTGGACACATAAACTCCCCTAATTCTTGGTCACTTTTGGATCAGTAAACAAAACCCAAATATTGTCTGGAGTCGCAACAGTATAATTGACTGGAGTTTATTCTGTCTCCAACATAAATTCAAGTCTGTAACCTCACCTGTCAAAACTTGCTCACCTGCCAAGCTTTCAGAACTGCCTGATTTATCACGTGTATCATCCAGATTAATAAGGTGGGCAATGAATGGAAGATGGCTTTCAACACTCAAGGTGAAAAAGAGTGAATTCTCTGTTTACTGCAAATGGACAAATCAAAACAGATCCAGTGAAGGTCCAAGCAGTAGTTAACTGGCCAGTTCCACCCACCTGGAAACACCTGCAATGCTTCCTAGGCTTTGCCAATTTCTATCGTCAATTCATCTGCAACTTCAAGCTGACATAGCGCAAGAGGCAGGGTACACCCTGCACAGGTCGCAGCCTCTTGCAGGGCTAACACAGAGAGACAGACAACCATTCACACTCACATTCACACTTATGGGCAATTTAGAGTGACCAATTAACCTAACCCCAGTAACTGCCTGTCTTTGGACTGTGGGAGGGAAACCCACGCAGACACATGCAAACTCCACACAGCAAGAGGCCCGGGCCAAGGTGGAATCGAACCCAGACCTTCTACACGTCATTCTAGCTGTGAGGCAGTAGTATATGTGAGGCACACATATTCATAATAATTAAAAACTGAGTGAGTGGCCTCCTAGACTAGCATCTCCAAAGTGGGTGACATTTTTATTTCCTGAATCTGAGGATTCTGTGTCATAATGTTACGAAAGGCTTATGTGGATATGTGAACTCACATACTTACAGAACATAAATATGTCCTATATTGAAAATAATTACTGGAAAAAAATACTCTTTGTGGCATTATTTTTCAAAGAATCCTCACTGTGCCTCGGCATCTTCACAATGCTCTGCCCTGATTGCTTGTATTTTGCAAATATTAAATATAAAATGCATCCTGCTGGTCCTTTACCAGAAGAGATGCTACCATTTCTTCCACAGAAGTCAGACAGCTGGTTGTTGAGGATGATTCCAGTACTTGGAGAGAAGACCTTGGAGCCAAATCTATAAACAAAAAATATTAATTATAACCAACATAGTCCTTGGAGTAGAGAAATATTCTAAAAATTTGTTTCTGCAAAATATTTTAAAGCTTTTCAATCCTTCAGATTCAAATAAACAGTAAGATTTGGTTCCTAACAGTGGAACAGAACCATCCGGATACTGACATGGCATTGATGGTGCTGGTGACAGACACAGTAGATCCATCTTCAGCCAACACAGACACATGTGTGGTACCGATGCTGTCAACATACGCAGTGCGGTTGTAGTACTCGTCATCATGAGTCTCATCAATTATGTTTTTCCAAATGAGGTTGGCAAAACTATCCTCTGTGAAATTCTTTGCCATCTGTATGAACTACAGAGCATCAAAAAACAGAGAAAATACAGGAATATCCATTAAAAAATGTATTAAAAAATATTAAATACTAAAATACTTAAAGTTACTCATAAATCTTAACTGGGCTCTATGCAGTCCTGTGAAAAACATGCACCCTTACTGCTTCCATAAGAATTTAGAGGGTAAATAGCAGCCAGGTCCTCCTAACCAAATGCAGTTTATTAACTGATCATCAGCAAGTGTGAGCACCTGTATAACAGCAGATGTTTTGGCAGTTTGATGGTCTGGAGCATTCAGGTGTGTGTTACCACAATGTCACAAACTTTCTAGGAGTGGACATCCCAGCCAATTCACTGCACAGTCAGACTGCTCTAATGCTCAAAAAATGCAAAAAACCCGAGATCTGTTCACACCATAACCAATTACTAATGTAAATACATATACAACATAAATACAAAACACAACAGAAAACCTTCACTCGAAGTTAAACCTACACAAGTCAAACCATGTCATTGAATTTTAAGGGGTAAACACAAGTGCCTTCCCCTACTTTAGGTGACTACAACTCAACTTTACACATACATGATAGTCTTAACAGCACAAAGGAGGACAGTAAATATAACAAGACTCACTGAATTCAGAGAGCCTGCATAGTCTTTCAAATAATGCAAAAATGCCATAGCTGTGCTCTGAAACCCATTCTTTGGCTTGTGCTGTGCACAGTTTCCAGCTGTATTGGACAAAGTGTGCCAGTCAGGGGCACTTGAGAGTGCAATGATAAAATTCAACACAATTGAACTTTAACACAGGACAGCACAGCAGAGTGTGGCATGAATGTGCGCAACCAATGGAATATGCAGGATAAAGACAGGCGGGTGCATGCAGTGCATTACCAACTGCAAAAACTTAGATTGTATTGGCAGAGCGCAGCGGCCAACGCAAAACAAATTTTAGGCCATTCACTCAACCGAGTGGTGAGCACAGCGTATGCTGCTTTCTATATAAAAGGGCCTTAAACTTCTAGTTTCTCTACAGATTCCAATTTTTTAAACATTCTGGTGAACAGGCAAAAGCTATAAAGCAAAATAGATCAATTTATTAGTAGATTTTGATAACAATGCAAATAATATTCCCTTTTTGAAGCCAGGACCTTTACTTTTCAATATTTTACACATCTGTATTTAATGTTTTGCACTGCAGTATTTCTACTTTTATTCTAGTCAAGGATCTAAATACTTCTTCCACCACTGTTTGAGCCATAACTTAATGTAACTACTAAAAAAAATTGTATTCTATGCAACAAAAGCAGGTGAAAAATTTCTTGGTAGTATTTCATGAAACTTACTTTATCTGGGTTGAACTTTGGATCTCGGATATATTTCTTTAATCCATTGGCAAATTTTAAAGCTTCAGTATAACGGTGATAAAATAAAATCTTTTCGTCAGTTGTCTTAGGTTCTGAACTCATATTATATCCTGAAAATATAAACATATGTTATTTCTTTTATATACATAAAAAACATTCTCAGTGTTTCACACTTGTTAAGATTTGTTTCTTGAATGAAACAATATATTGATTTATTTGAACAGCTCAGTGCAACATAGTTAATTTATCTAGAAAACTTAATTTTGTGATTTCAAAGTGTAGGTGAGCAGCAGCTCTGCAGTCAGTGTCTGACAGGAACCTTTCATGATGTTGAGGATGAGGCTAAGGATGGCTCCTCCTGCAGGGGGTGGGGGGAAGTACATCTGGTACTCTCCCAAAGGAACAGTCCACGCATCAGTCACTGTAACTTTATATGATGCCAAGTCCTGCAGTGTGAGTGTTCCTCCTGAAACACATTGAAACAAATGGTTCTGCTAACGCATCTTATAATCAAGACCTTTAATCAGAGTAGCTCACAGTGTAGCCTGTGAGGGATCATGGCAGAGCTTTGCAGAGCCAATTGATTTATTCATTTGTAATTAGATCATTGTGTCTGGCAGATATAGAAAATGATCAGAAAAGAGAGCAGGATGAAACCTGTCTGATGATACCGGCTTGCTGTATGTCACGGATTAAATTCTCTGCTATGCTTCCTTTGTAAAACACATCTGGCCCCTGCTTTGCAATCATCTCCAAAGTATCAGCCAGTTTCTCAAATTTCACAATATCACCGATTTTAAGCAGGTTCCCGTTCTCATCTGAATATAACTTCCTAAAGGACAAACACAGTGAGGGAAAGCTGAAATATTCATTGTTTGCTCCTCATAATTTTGAACTCACCTTGTGGGTGTATTTCATACCGTAGTGATGTATTAGCAATGCGTGGGATCTGTAGACCTTGGACATAAGGAATAGGGAACCCTTCTCTGGCCAGTCGGATGGTCGGCTCAAAGAGGGTGGCCCACGGCAACTTCCCATAAATCCTGTGTGCCTCTGCATAACCTCGAATTTCCCCGGGTACCCCGATCCATCTGCTGTCTGGTTAGATGAGTAATGGATAGTCAGTACTGGAAAGTAAAATATACATTCACTCATGTATTGAGTACACCGTATTGTCTCAGACTTTAATGCCCAGAGATGACATTTGTTATAATTTGGTGCTATATAGTTAAAAAAAAATTTATTGATTCATAGCCTACTACATTTCAGAAGTAAACAGTGTACTTTTTATATATTGTGTTGGTTACCTCGTTAAATCACCACCTTATCATGGTGGGTTTATGTGTCCCAGTGATCTCAGGGGCTTTGTTGTAGGGTTGTCTTGGTTGACTTGCCTCTGCAACATCATGTGGAAATATGGGGCAATACCACTGGATTAGGAGACTGGGGTGGTGGTCCCCATCTTTCACCTATCACCTATCGGGGATAACACTACTCAGCCTCCCCGGGAATGTCTATGGCAGGGTGCTGGAAATGAGAGTTTGTCCATTCATTGAACCTTTTGTCCTGGTCCTGGGTCATAAGTGTGTGCTTTGTGTACCTGGAGAAGGTATTTGACCACATCCCTTGGGGCATCCTGCGCAGAATATGGAGTGTCTGACCCATTCTTACGTGCCATTCAGTCCCTGTACAACTGCAGCGAGAGCTTGGTCTGTTGGTAATAAGTCGGACTTTTTTCTTGTGGGTGCTGCCTTTTGTCACCGATTTTGTTTATAATGGACAGAATTTCTAAGCAAAGCCAAGTGACAAAAGGTTTCCTCAGAAACCACCTTCTGAGGCCAGAAGGTGGCCTCCGAATCTCATCTCTGCTTTTTCGGGATAAAGTGGTCCTGTTGGCTTCATCAGGTGGTGGCCTCCAGCTCACGCTGGAGTAATTCAAAGCCAAGTGTGAAGCGACAGGCATGCAAATTAGCACCTCTAAAGCCCCATTTACACAAGAGCATTTTCAGTGGAAAAGTGATTCGTTCAGACAGAAACATTTTGGAAACAATCTCTGTTTACACAGAAATGCAAGACGTTGAAAATGCTGCAGTTCCTATTGCAAGGCCACAAGTTGGCAGTCTGGATATAGGAGCCACAACCATAGTGTGTATGTGCTGTTGCTCCTGTTTTCAAAAAGTAGTGTTTTCACCCGTTTACATGGAAATGGAGACTGGAGTATTTCAGAAATGCTCCACTCTGGAGCCCATTTTAAAAAAGTATCGTTTTCACACCTTTCTCATTTAAACAGGAAACACATCAAAACTTAGCAGATTTCATCTGAAGATGTTCTCGTCTAAGCAGGGCCTAAGTTTGAGGCCATGGTCCTTAGCTGTAAAAGTGTGAAGTGCCCACTCCGCTTTGGGGATGAGTTGCACACCCCAAGTGGGGGAGTTTAAGTATCTCAGTGTCTTGGTCACGTGTCAGGGGAGATGAGAGCGGGAAATTGACAGATGGATCAGGGCTGCGGCTGCAGTGATGCAGACCCTGTACCAGCCTGTTGTGGTAAAGAGAGAGCTGAGCGTGAAAGCGAAGCTGCTGATTTACCGGTCAATCTATGTCCCTACCATCACCTGTGGTCACAAGCTTTGGGTAGTGATGGAAAAAAACAAGATTCCAGACAGAAACAGTGGAAATTAGCTTCCTCCCGAGGGTTGCTGGCCTCTCCCTCAGAGATAAGATGAGGAACGCAGCCATTCAGGAAGGGCTCAGAGTAAACCCAATACTCCTCCACATCGAAAGGAGCCAGATGAGGTGATTCAGGCATCTGATTAGGATGCCTCCTGTGCACCTCTTGGGTGAGGTTTTCTCACCATGCCCTATTGGGAGGAATGCCTCAGTGTTCCCTGGATGAGCTGGAGGAGGTGGCTAGGGAGTGGAAGATCTGGGTCTCTCTGGTTATGTAACCAGTGGCTTCTTCTTCCGTTCTCTGCGTTGTGTTAATTAATGATGATCAGGCCACCGACATGTTTTTGAGGCGATCTCCGTTTATTCGCTGACGAAACAGTAATAAAACATCACAACTCGGTTGGCGATGATTGCTTTAAGCCCTGCTCCTGCCGAATGCCATAGGAAAAAGGGGCGCACACAGCAACACATTGAACACAACAATCGATTATACAAAACATACCTGACAAAACAGTAATAAAACATCACAACTTGGTTGGCGATGATCACTTTAAGCCCCTACACAAACAAAACACACAAAGACATTATTGTCTAGTATAGCTGGATTTATGATCCCTAAACTTCCTAAACTTTCGCTCACCGCTCCCGCCGAATGCCACAGGAAAAAGGGGGAGGGCGAGCGCGAAACAGAAAACCAAACGTAGGGGTACCAAAAACAGTAACAAAAGAAATGTTCCGCACACCAACCGGAGTTATACAACCACATCAGGTAAGTTAAATAAATGAATAATTTTGTGAAATTCTATATAAATAAACATGAACATAACAGGTAGAGACAACTGTGAACCGTAAACACAATTAACAAAGAATAGGCATTGTTACACTTAGGCTGCTGCCTCTGTGACCCGGCCCCAGATAAGCCAAAGAAAATGGATGGATTGATGGTATGTTCGAAATAATATTTTGCATGTTATGTTTACCAGTTCTGGATGCACAAAGTAACACAAAAAATCTCTGCCTATCAATATTTTTGGAAGGAACTCTGACATAATGAACCATGCTTCAAGATAAGATAAGATAAGATAGTGTTTATTTGTCACATGCACAGTTATACACAGTACAATGCACAGTGAAATGTATTTTGTACCTGCAACCATATATACACACACACATATAAATAAGAAGAATAAAAATAAAAATAAGTAATTCACACTATACACTATACTCTATATACTATACACTATACACACTTTTACATGGAATTATAGATTATAAATTATAATATTTACATTGTGCAATAATAGTCCAGTTAGCGCTCAGAGTTGAGCAG
The DNA here is from genome assembly GCF_007364275.1 of Archocentrus centrarchus. NCBI lineage: Eukaryota > Metazoa > Chordata > Actinopteri > Cichliformes > Cichlidae > Archocentrus > Archocentrus centrarchus. The sequence goes on along the minus strand of NC_044361.1, from coordinate 31,379,673 downwards.
ACGGATGGCTTGTGGGTAAAAACTCTTCTTCAACCTTTCAGTCTTAGCCCTCAGGCAGCGGTAACGCCGGCCTGATGGGAGCAGGGAGAAGAGAGAGTGTCCGGGGTGGCTGGGCTGTTTTAGGATCTTCATGGCCCTCAGTCTGCACTGCTTGGTGTAAATGTCCTGCAGGTTGGGGAGGTTCAATGTCAGATATGAAGGCAATCAGCTCCTGTCTGAATCTCATCACCCAACTGATGAGGGATTTAGTTAGGTCTGGCCTGTGCAACAGCTCTGAGTTCAGGGAGGTGCACTGATGCTTAGTCAATGTAAAGTCAAACACCACTCATTTGTGCTTTGTTGGGTGGTAGACCCCATAATCCAAGATGTGCCATGTTCTGCTGCTACCTTTGCAAGTCTCTGTCATGGGAATCTCCTCAGCATAGCTTTTTCTAGGGTTTCTGTCATGAACTCAGTGTAATCCTGATGAAATTCCTGGTTTTTCAGCAGTTTAGGCTTTATTGCAACAGCATGTTGTTATAGTACAAAGAGTTTTTTTAAAGGAAATTACTTGCTTTATTCTTTAGCAGACAGTTCTCCAGCGTTACTATCATCTTGCACAAAAGCCTCCATCTCCTCAAGCTTAGTAAGGTAACCCAACTTGCTGACGCTTCTTGTCTTGTGCTTTAATATTTGGCTTCAACATTCTCTTTGTGGAAAATTTTATTTCTAGTTGTCACAAACTCTACACTGCAAGAATTAATCCTCTTAATAACGCAAGCTGTTGGAGTATTCTTTCACTTAGTGGAATTCACACACAGTTTTGAAACAGTACATGTACAAACCCATCTTAAGTTTCTCAGTAGAAGTCTAAATGATTCAGAGAAGCCTTTGGAGAATGTGCTATGGTCAGATTGAACCAAATTGAATTCTCTGGCATCAATTCAAACCATGTTTAGAGCAAGAAAAATGCTGAGTATGACTCAAAGAACACCATTCCCGCAGTCAAGCAGGTGCATGATGATGTCACTGCATTGAGAGAACCTCCTTCCCTGAGCCAGAATACTGGATGGGTCTTCCAGCATCGCAATAACTCAAAACATACCAACAAAGGATTTGCAAAAGAAGAAGCACATTAAAAATATGGAGTGCCTAGCCTAGATTCGAGTTGTCAAGTGACAGTCAAGAAATTACCTAAAACATGCTGCCATGGCATGCCATGGAACGGGTCCTGACTTTTGTTTGCACTTATGCGCCGAATGACAGTTCAGAGTACCCACCCTTTTTGGAGTCGCTGGGCAGGGTGCTGGAGGGTGCCCCATCCAGTGACTCTATCCTTCTGCTGGGAGACTTCAACGCTCACGTGGGCAATGACAGTGAGACCTGGAGGGGCACGACTGGAAGGAATGGTCTGCCCGATCTGAACCCGAATAGTGTCTTGTTATTGGACTTCTGTGCAAACCACAGTTTGTCCATAATGAAGACCATGTTCGAACATAAGGATGTCACCATGACACCCTAGGTCACAGGTCGATGATCGATTTTGTAATTGTATCACCAGATCTACGGCCGTATGTTCTGGACACTGAGCTGAAGAGGGGAGCGGAGCTGTCAACTGATCACTGCCAGGTGATGAGTTGCATCATGCGGCAGGGGAGGAAGCTGGACAGACCTGGCGCACCTAAACGTGTTGTGAGGGTGCGCTGGGAATGCCTGGCAGAGGCCCCAGTCCGCGAGATCTTCAACTCCCATCTGATTAGGATGCCTCCTGGGCACCTCTTGGGTGAGGTGCTCCGGGCATGTCCTACCGGGAGGAGGCCCCATGGTAGACCCAGGACACGATGGAGAGATTATACAGTATCTCTCGGCCGGCCTGGGAACGCCTTGAGGTCCCTCCGGATGAGTGGAGGTGGCTGGGGAGAGGGAGGTCTGGGCTTCTCTGCTTGGGCTGCTGCCCCCACGACCCGGCCCTGGATAAGCGGAAGAAAATGGATGGATGGATGGATGCTGCCATGGCTACAAAGGAGTCGATGAAGTACATTGTTTGTTCAGCTGTTTTTCACAGAGACCCGCAAGGGACATGGGAGAAAAAAATTGAAGAAAAAAGAGACTTTTGTGCAAAAGTTTTTAATTTAAGCCCATGATGTTGAAAGGACAGGCGAGAGATTACCAGCAAAGGTTGTCTTTAATTTATAATTCAGCGGTTACTGTTGGCCGTAACAATGTTAAATCTGTGAGAGTGTGATCCTGGCTGACTGTCTCGTTCTCACTCCTTCACTTGTAATGAGATGAAGCGGTGTCAATGAATCACCTGAACCAGTTAGGTAATTCATTTTGGGAATGAAGCAGTTGCTGCTTCGGACGTCATATGTCACATGATTTTTTTTCGTCCTGAAGCAAGTTTCAAAGCAGTGGTCCTATCGAGTTGTAAGCCCGAGGTTTGAAGCATGTATCAAAGCTTCAGTTTTACACTCTCATCACTATTCGTGCCTGTCTAACGAAATAGGTTGGTTGAACTACATAACCTCGATTAAACATCTGAGTGCTTAACAAGAGTAGAAAAGCGTCATATAAGAACTAGTCTATTTACCATTTATATGTAACAACACCGGGGATAGCAGTAAGACAATCCCAGCCATCAAGCTGACTCTCGACACCGCGGCTCTGCAGCCACTCTTGATGTGAAATCAAAGCTTGTATTGTGAGTGATGGCATAATTACCTTGAAAAAGTAATCCAATTACTGATTACTCCTTTAAAACCTAGTTACTTTACTGATTAATTAATTTTAGAAGTAACTAAGTTAGATTACAAGTTACTTTATTAGTTACATTCAACAGCTGCCGGTGTTGTGCCAAAAAGTGATTTCGATGTTTCTGTGTGCTTTATGTGTAATGTCTTTGCTTATATTGGTAAATAGAGTGCAGTCAACATGATTTATGAAGGGCTTAAACATAAAATGAAGAAATAACCTGTTTTGCAAGAATCTTTAGGAGTCTGTGTTATTGTACCTACATTATAATCAATCCATTGCTTTTTGGCCACTTAAAATATCTTTATAGAACTGTGATGTTATGTTTGTTGTGATTTCTGCAGCCTTCTGAGCCAGATTTCTGTTTTAAAATACACTTTTAATGTCAATGACAGTTTTTACCTTGATAAAAAATAAATATATAAAGTGACTTTGCCAAAAACTGAACTCAAAATAACTTGATATCATTCATGAGAGATATGTTTGCTGGGGGGCCTCCCCCATTAGCCGCAGCTCTTCGCACCACCTGTTGGGACTTGCTCTGTAAGTTTGACTGTGCCGTGCTGCGACTCCAAATGTTTCTTCAAATCTGATGTAGTGTTTTTGAAGCTAGATGATGTGGCCGACCTGGGTTACGGTGAGTGACTCCCTTTTTCTCTCTCCTCTTGCTTGCTCTCTACGTGACGTCATACCACACCTGTGGTTGATTGCAAAGTGGCGTCCCTTAGGATAAAGGCATTCGGCTTGCCCACTTCCATACATCGGCTCATTCATGCACAACTACACACACTAACAACGCCTGGATTTCGCATTAGTGTCTATATCAGTTCATTTCACCAGAGACAATCAGGGCAAGCGCAGGAGGCAAGCGTAAACTAGAAACTCATAAGCCAAAAATGAGATTATAAAATTGGTGGAAGCAAATCCAGAGATGAAGCAGAAGCAATTGCAGTGAAATTTGATATTAGACCCCAAACTGTCGGATATTTGGAAGAATCAGATTTTATCCGACTTACACTTTAGACAGATTTTTTTTTTTTTTTTTTTAATCCGACTGTAGCGATTTCTACTGTATTTGTTTTACGATGTATCTTATTTTGAAGGCATGTTTATGCGTTACCATGGTGATCAGAGAGCGCTGTGGGCAGAGACAGTGTTTCCAAGTCCTTATTATAAGCGACTTTGGGCTTGTTTTTTTTTCTAAAGTCGCTTGCAAATCTCGTGAGTCGCGGGTTGCGGTTTTTTGGGCTTGTTTTTCAACTTGGAGTTGCTTATTTGGGCTTGACTTTCTTCCCGAGTGAAACTCCTTGAATATCTCTCGCCGCCCTATAATAAAGCAAAAGACGAGTGGTAGATAGTTTGTCCCTTCCAAGCCCCCCGTTATTGCTCCTGCCCAAGTTGACCGGGCGCACACCCAAACACTTATAACAGCCCAGAGTGAGGAGGCAGCGCAAGAATGAGCCTCAGTGGGGAAAATATAGAAAAAAATATAAAGAGTGTCAGAAAGAGAGCGCACTTACAGAATGGATCCGAGCTCAGATGGGAGACAGTGGTGCTAAAAGTGGGTATGCACTATATGCAATGCATAGGGGCGCCGCACAAGAGGGGGGGCGTCAAAACGATGCAACTAAATTATTTCTGTAGTCGTATTTTCTGTATTAAACAGCTGTGCATATGAAATGATCAGTAACAGAGGAACGGTGCTCCTTTACCTCCCCTCCTCCTGTCGCCCCTCCCCCCCAAAAAATGTGTCCGCATACACCTCTGAAAGTAGCTGCGGTCCTAATGGGAGACGTATCAAAGGCATTCCCCAGATTTTGCAAGTGTGAAATATGTGCTCACCATGCTGATTTAGTTCAACATGCTAATACAGAGAAGCACACGCAAAACTATGCACCCTTCTCTTCTATGAGGCTAAGAACCATGGGTTTTACTGCTCCAAAACACAATGAGATAAAACAAAGAAGTGAGCTATACTACTATAGAGCTACAGTATACTGTTTAAAAGCGGCCTCAGTTTTACACAATGTTGTGGGTTGCCAGTTGGGCTTCTTTTGGGCTTTTTTATAGAGCTGGTTGCTTGTTTCTGTCGCAAGATCAGGCAACACTGGGCAGAGAGCCTGTTATTCGTGCTGTGGCGCGATGTAACCAGGACGCTGCTGATAGAGTTGCGAATACACAGTGGATTCACGTTTATTATTATACTTAGAAAATATCACACTTTTGATTACTGCCGTATCATTTATTTTGACGTATTTATCCGCCACACCTTAAAGGCCGGTCCGTGGAAATATTTTCGGTCAGTGGCGCAAAAAAAGGTTGGGGACCACTGTTTTAAACTTTGTGTCCTCATCTGATAAATTCAACACTCCTCAAGTCTGCAACCAAAAAGCTAGTATATGACAACGGACAGAGCTAGAAAAACTAGAAAGACTGTAAATAGTATTATGGCAGAAAAGCAACCTACCTTCTTTCCGCGCCATGGTCTCGTGGCATGACTTAAGTAGGTCAGGGTTCACCTTTGCAGGCACAGTCTCTCTGGAACTGATGATTGTTATGTTACCTTTGAAAAGATGAGATATTATTACCTGATTCTCCTGCACGGCTGACATGCTCCATAAGAATAAGAGTGAGGGTGTCTTGTTACCAGAGCTGTCCATCACAGTGAACATGCACCCTCCGCCGATGCCCGCACTCTGTGGGTTGATGACAGAGGTGCACAGCAGCGCAGCAATGGCTCCATCTACTGCTGAGCCGCCTTTCTGAAGAATGTCCCTGAGAGAGGTCAGTTATCTCTTTAGATACGACTGTTATCATTACAGTATAACGTGTGCCAGGGCTGCCACAGTTAATCTAATTTTAGTCTCAATCACGATTTTAGCATCTCACAATTAAATTAACATCACCAAGCAATACTGGAAAGAAATGAACAGTCTATAGTTTTTATGGTAGTTTAATTTTAATGTAGAGAGACAGAATGTCAACCAAAAATCCAGGAAAAAGAGACACTACATAAAAGTTATAAATTGATTTGCATGTCATTGAGTGACAGAAGTATTTGATCCACAATCAAAAAATTACTTAGAACTTGGTGGAGAAACCCTTGTTGGCAAGCACAGTGGTAAAACATTTCTTGTAGTTGATCACCAGGTTTGCACACAGCTCAGGAGCTCCCTGCCTATTTATTTATTTTATTTATTTATTTATTAAATCATCTAAAAGGATTGAGGAGATTTTGGGTTAACCGTATTAGAAATACATTGTAATGCTTTTACTATGTATTTATTTAACTTTCTTTGTATTTACTCTGCATCTTCTACAATTAAGAAAAGTCTTACATTTTTCACATTTCTTCCAACAGTAACAAATATTTTACACTTTTAGAATCTATTATATGACACACCTAAATTTCTCTCATTCTGATTTTTCCACTTTTTACAAGGGGGTATTGTCGACCAACAATGAAAAACTGTTGGTTGTCTGCTTTTTGGGGCTCTTTTTATTTTTTCGGACTACTCCCCAGCAGCTGCTTCCACTAGCAAACGGTGAAGGCCGTCGCTTGGTAGAGAAAGCGGGTTGGGTGATACCAAGTTTATGTGGGGAGAGGGGGTTTACATTATCAAATGATTAAACATGCTAGTATTTTACCCCAAATTGATAATGAATAAAGAAAAATTAACATGTTGTTCATGTAAGGTGTTTTTTGTCTGTGCCTGAGTCTCCCCCAGACCACTAGCCATGCTTGAGTGATTTTTTTTTGTTTGTTTGTTTTGAAGAGGTCTGTCATGCTATTGAGATAAATTCCTCTTTAAAAATACAGTGTCTCTATGCTTCAGTTAGAAGATACTCCCTCTATTTGGATCCACATAGATCAAACATTTGCACCTGTTAGCTTTGAGAATAAACTGTTTTGCTGAAGATGAGATTAAAAAGATGGCTGTAGAGTAAAAACTGTGGGCTCAGCAGAAGCTGAAACAGAAAATTTCCAGATTTTTTTTTATTTCTCCCACTGTAGAGCCGTGTACACACTGGAAGTAATTTGCTTATCACATATCATTTTGAAGCTGCCAGCTGGATGCTTGTGGAGATTTCAGGCTCCATTTATCTAGGTGACCCTAATGTATTTACTAACAGGTCATGTCAGTCAACAGTATTCTTGACTTTCATTGGTTGTCTCTCCAGTCTCTCGCCTTAAAATTTGTCACCGATCCCACCCACTTTGGATTGCCACCAGTTATTTTGCTCATAGTATCTTGAAGTTGCCAAACATTCATATTCTATGGTCTCTGGTCGCCATATCACTGCTTTGAGTTTGTATGTAGCAGTGGCTCTGCAGCTGGCTCTGCGTTTACTGCTGTGAGATCAGTTATGAGCACTTTGTGTGGAAACAGTGCTACCATTAGTATCTTCAGGTCAAGCCTCACAAAAGTTACCAGATGGACTTTTGATTTTCTAAAGCACTTGCCCATCAGAGCCAATCAAAATCAGTGGCAAAGCTGGCAAACAGGAACTGAGTTCATATCTTGGCAACACTTTAACTTATCAAAACCAAACTGGTATGTAGACTTTGGGCCCTTTCACAAGGAAGCACACAAAGTTTAGTGACACTCGACCTTTAGGGGGCGCTATAATTAGTAAAATGTGTTTTAACCAATAACTGCTCATGTGTTCTGACCAATAACACATGCTCATATGTTCTGAATTACAATGATATTTGTTTGCCTGCTAACATTGTCAGAGGTCTCAAGCCTGATAAGTGCCAAGTTTTGATGTTAACTGAATTCACTGAGCCACTAATATGGTGGCTCAAATAAAAAAAAAAAAACTTTTCATAGGTCTGCAGAACCATTTGTCTACAACAGTTAATCAGATTTTAATAATTTTTTTATTTATTTATGTGAGATTGCAGTTATGTCTTGTTGGTTTTAATGTCACTGCTAGCTGCAAATTTGCAAATAGCTTCAATTTGATGTCATTATACCTTTGGGGGCACTGTAATTAACCAGTGTGTTTTGCCATACAACTTGCTGGTAGATCTCAATGCCTGTTCTTTGCTGTTCTCACAACTTTTTTGCCTTGCAATTTTCACATTGGCCTTCTCATTGCTCCCTGCAGCTACATTTTCCTTTGAAATTTTACAACTTAACTGATTATCTGCCCCATCAGAATGTGTGTGCAGCACAGTGAGTGGCTCCAATTACCACCAGGAGCTCAAGTAGAGGAAAAAGAAAACTGTGATACAATCAACTGCTGAATCTGCTTTGTTGAGGACACAAACAGCTGGAGACAACACAGCCAAGTAGTTATTCCTGTTAGATGTGTTTGAAGTCCACCACCATTGGCACATGCGTAGTTGATGTATAAATGCACTGCCAAGGAGGTTATGTTTTCGGTCACGTTGGTTTGTCTGTTTGTTTGTTTTGTCAGCAGGATTACTCCAAAAGTTATGAACAGATTTCGATGAAATTTTGTGGAGTGGTTGGAAATGACAAGAGGAAGAAGTGATTAAATTTTGGTGGTGATCCGGATCACGATCTGGATCCAGGAATTTTTTTTAAGGATTCTTCACTATTGCGGGATAGGGGGTTATTGTTGTCTGGGAAAGATGAAAGATTATTTCACAGTATTTAGATACACGTATTACAGCGTCAGTGACCCTATGGCCTTGGCGGAGGTTTGTGCTCTCTGAGTGCTTCTAGTTAACTAGGCATTTTATTCAAGATAACAAATGTGTGATTTTGGGTGAAATGTCTCTCAAATAGGGACGTGGCATGAATGTTTTGCATAGAGCAGTGTTTTGTAAATCAAACTGAATTTTCTTTTATGAAATTCAGTACACTGAATTTCATAAAAGGAAATTCAGTGTGATTTCATGAAATTACATATGGGTTTCATAAAGGAGGAGAAATTATCATTTAATTAGGAATAGTTGACTTGTAAATAGATGTAGAGGGGCTAAAAAACACATTTGGATACTTCCATGATAATGACAAGAGTTAAGGGGTTCTCAAACACATTTTAGTGCTAAAGTTTGGTCTTAGAAAACTGTATTTTATGCATCATGTGAAGCATCTATTAGCACTATACTGAACAGAAAAAAAAAAGTGTCAAGTTTAAAATGTCACTCACCGTCCAATCTCTGAACATTTCCTGGAGTCTGCAGCCACTGCAGCTTTTGAGAAACTGCCAATAGGGCATTTGGAGGACAGGAGCCATTTGGACCTCAGGTGTAGGCCCACTGGAACACCCACAGTTATCCCAACCACAATCAAAGCACCCATGATGCCCAGAATCAAAAAGCACACCTTTTTTGACACAAGCATTGCCGTTTCTTCTCTGTATTACCGTCCGTAGGGTATTTCCTTTCAAATTTTACAACTGATTAACTCTATGACTAACTGGCCGAGTCGCTGCGCAGAGGTGTGTGTACACCAGTGAGTGGCTCCAACTACCACCCGGAGCTCAAATAGAGGAAAATGAAAACTGTGATACAGTCAACTGCTGATTCTGCTTTGTTGTGGACACAAACAGCTGGAGACAACACACCCAAGTAGTTATTCCTGTTATACTTGTTTGAAGTCCACCACCATTGGCACATGCATAGTTGATGTATAAATGCACTGAAAGCTGTGGCTTTTGATTGTCCATCTGCCCAACTGGTCTATGTGAAGGTCAAACATTTCTTTATTCAACACCTGTAAAGACATTACACAATGGCTGCTGAATTCTGCTTCATAGTGCTGTTATGGGATTATGGGAAGCTCATTTAATGAAATTATCTGGCCTTGTCTAAGGATGAACATGAGTGATGTTCTGTGTCAGTGCACCCAAATACACAGGTGCTACAGGCAATGAACTGCAAACAAGTACAGGAACAACTACTCAGCCCTTGTGTCTCCAGGTGTCCATGTCTGCATCCACACTAGAGTATAAGCTAGACTGTTTTTATTTATTTATTATGATTTTTTCTTTAGGGAGGTGTAACTCAAGCCTGAATTGTACGCTGGCAGCAGTATACATGACAACAACTTAAAGTGGGCTTTATATGTGTGTGTGTGTATATATATTTAACTTGGCTTTCTCCCTCTGTGTCATTAAGATGGACAGATATTATCATATCTAAAGGAAATA